>NC_056742.1:391742892-392042892 GCF_019279795.1 Protopterus annectens
CCTTTAGTGTTGACCTGTACTTCAGAGGAGTAGACGCCAAACCAGAGCGGTCCCAGGACTGAACCCTGAGGAACTCCGTTTGTCACTTGTCTGGAACTGGATTTGGATTCTGCTACTTTTACAGTCTGGGTTCTGTCAGTAAGCCAGTTGGCAACCCATCGAGTGACGTAGGGAGTTATGCCCAGCTTAGAATGTTTATCTATGATTCCAGAGTGGGGGATGGTGTTGAAGGCCATGGTGAGGTCCAGATAGGCTGTGTGGACCGCCTTACCCTCGTCCACAGCTCTGGAGACTGATTCAAAGAAGTCATTCAGGTTCATGAACCCAAACTGGGTGGGGTCCAGTGTTTGAAGGTTGCCAATGTCTTTGTTTATAAGTTCCATGATAATGCGTTCCATGCCCTTGCAGATCAGGCTCGTCATACTGATGGAAAGGTAGTTCCGAGGATCCAAGATGTATCCTTCCTTGTGGAGTGGGATAACTGTATCTGTGCGCCACTCAGTGGGCATGAAGCCTGAGGTGAGGCTATGAGTAAACATGACACTTTGGTGAGGTGCCAGTTCATTTTGTAGTTCATATAATACACAGCCCGGGATGTCATCTGATCCCATGAATGCTGTATTCTTAGCTTTGGAGAGTGCGGTTTCTACCTGTTTGGCCATGATTACCGGAATTTGGCATTCTTTTGGTATTGAGATGAGCCATTTAGGGGGTGTCTATATATACGTGTGTGTGTGTGTGTGTGTGTGTGTGTGTGTGTGTGTGTGTACATAAATATATATATATATATATATATATATATATATATATATATATATATATATATATATATGCACACACACACACATGTATGTGTGTCTGTATTTGTGTATATTTGTGTGTGTGTGTATATACACATATATATATATATATATATATATATATATATATATATATATATATATATATGTATATATGTGTGTGTGTGTGCCACATCCTTCCTAGTTGTGACTCCATTATGGCCGCGGTGGTGCAGCAGTAACGTTAGCAAGAGGTTCTCCCGTTCGATTCTCAGCTAGTGTGTGGGGGAGTGCCTTCTGTGTGGAGTCTGCATGTCCTCCCTGTGGGTCGAGTGGCGTTCTGGAAGACATGCGTGAATGGGCGTGCCTTTCAAGGTTGGGCGTTGAGCTGGCAACTCGGCACCGTGAAAGTTTACTGCCAATCATTAGCGGACCGGAGTTCCGCTGTGGTGACCCCTAACCAGGAAAAGCCAAAAGACAACAACAACAAGGTTTGCTTTTTGTTAGAAGGAAACAATATGCCCTACTCTTTTAAGTGTATTTAACATTCTATTCCTCTAAATCTAGGATTACCACCTGTCCTTCTTTGCAAGGGGCAGTCCCTCTTTGGGCAGTTGTGTCCTGTGAAACAAAAATGAAAAATGGCATTAGTTTTCAGATCTTAGGATAAAAAGTATTTCTTTAGTAAACAGTTTTGTATCTGAAACACCTAAATGTTTTATGAAATAGCATAAGCAATTCAAATACTAGAAGATCGAGCTTTTATTTGGGTAAAAAAGTGAAGTTCTGAATTTTACTGGCCGTGGGTATGTTTTGTCCTAAAAATTTTCATTTTCTACAAGAAATGTCCCACTTTGGGCATTTGAAAAGGTGGCATCCCTATCTGTCACTTGCCTCTTGAATGCTTCTATGAGTTTTCTGCCCATCACCCATTCTAGCAGTTCTTCTGGTTTCAGATGAGAAGAGCTCTAGCTGCAATAACCTTTGTTTATCTTCTTTCCACAACTTTCCGCTGATGTTTATAGTAGTGTTTTTTTTCTTTTTTTTTTTTTTTTATTCTTTCCGGCCAGTTGATGTCCTTTTCATTATGTGGCTTCCAAAATGCCACACAGCATTGAAAGTGCAGTGTGATTGTGGTCCTGTTTGGATGAAAGCTGTGCCTCTCTGTTTCTGCAATGCATGTCTGTAAGGATACACTCCAGCACTCTTTACTGCTGCAGCTGCCCTCTCACTGTGCTGTCACTAGTCCAGTCCACATATTATTAATGCTCTTGGGTCCTTTTCCTGCTCTTTTGCCACCAGTTGTACACCTCTTAGCTGATGCTTCAATGATGGCTTGCTGTGGCCTTACTGATGGACTTTTTGTTTGCTTTGAACCTCAACTGGCAGCTTTCGTCCACTGTTCAGCCTTTCGAAATCCTTTGCTAGATTGTTTCCCCCATCCCCACTTCTGGACCAATCATTAGCAAAAGGGTTAACACTGTTCTGTATTCTTTCAAATATATTCAAGTCAGGCATACTGAAGAGTAGTGAAACTGGGACAGACCCCAGTGGTACTCCATAATCACTTACCTTATTCCTAACATTGTTCCTTTCACAACAAGCCTTTAGTTAAACATATTGAAGAGTACTAGACCTGGGACAGCCCCCAGTGGTACGTTTCTAGTTACTTACCCAATTGCTGACATTGTCCCTTTGACCAGAACTCCCAGCCCTCTGAGTATTGTTGTTCAGCCATGCAGCTGTCTACTTTCTTAGTTTTGGTACCTCCAAACCCCCCAGTTTTCCTCATCAGTGTCCTGTATGGGAAAGAGTCAAAGGTTTTGCTACAGTTTACATTGATTACATCTGCCAGTAGTCCCTTCACAGTTTCAAATGTAGTTCATCCATAACACTAGATGAGGTTTAACTGATGGATCCTTCTGGGAAAAAAACATGTTAGTTGCTGTCCTAAAGAATGTGGTCTTCTCAAAATGCTGCCAGCCTCCCCCTCAGTATTCTGTCTGTGACTTTCCCAACTACATTTCTTAAACTGACAGGCCTTTATTTCCCTATGTTGTTTCTTCCTTGTTCAGGGCTAGAGCAGTTGCCATTTTCATTTCCTGTGGCACTTCTGCACTAGTCATCACACTGTCCAGATTTCTGATGACTGAGAGTGTCCTGTCTGGTTCTCAGGCTTTACTCTCCCTAAGAGCAGCCACTTCCCCCTAAACATTCTCCCTAGTGTTCATCCACTGTTCTCCCTGTTCTGCTATAACATTATCCCAACATTGCATTCTCCGCTTGCTTTCCTTTGTGAAAACTGAATTAAGTTTTTATTTAGTACTGCTGCTTTTGTCTAGTTTTCTGTGATTTGCCTGTCAGCCTAGATAGTTATGTTCTTTCTGCTATATATACTAAAAAATGTGTTACTTCCTCTTTACCGCCTTTCTGCTAGCTCACTTTCAGTTTTAGCCTTTTCTGGCCTGCTCCAGTAACATAGAGAAATAAAGTCCTGACTACAGCTCATGTGATTGGAGTTGAGTTAGTGGCTTAGGCGCTCGACAGTGTGGACGGAGTATAAGGGTACCAATCCTGGGAGGAGGAAACATACTGATTGGAGTTCACTGAGCTGTAGTGAAGGCAAGAGCTCAGACCAACAAGGTCACGAGGCTGGGGTAAGTGGGAGGGCTGAGGAGGAGTGCTGCTGTAAGGGTCTGGTATGGTCATGCTGTCAGGCCAAAATTATTTGCCTGCCTAGCCTAACACATGCTGAGAGGGGTTAGGACCTAGCAAAAAAAAAAAAAACAGCATGGAGCCACAGTATGATAGCTCTTCATCTTCCCCATACCACCATGCAGGACCTGGTGGTGCAGCTGTTATAGCCAGTCATGGAGTGGAAGCCTCTACCTTCTGGTGCCAGTGTAGCTGGGAGGATGTCCAGGCTTTGGGACCTGCAGGAAATTGGGAACACTTAGAGAAGGTACTGAGGCAGCAAAAACTCAGGAATAGTAGTGTTGGTAGGCAATCAAAAAAAAGTAGCAGAAAAAAAAATTGACCTTTGCCATCCTTAACATTTTTATTGCCTTGTTGATAGTTTCCATTTTCTGTACGTCCTCAGTTTCCCTTCTGACTTCTTGTAGGCCCATTATCTAATATGTAAACATCCTTGACGTGTGTCTGTAATGTACGAGAACTCTTCTTCCTGTGCCTCTGCTGAAAAGGGGTTCAATACTCAGTCAGACTTCCCTGGTAAGCAAATGCAAATAAATAATTCAAAAAAGTTAATTACTTTATCCGTTAACCAAACAGGTTGCCCCAGCTGTTTCCCATGACTCAGGAAATGTTGCATTTAAAATCTGTGCTATTTGTATGGACATAGGTCATACAAAAAAAGAAACCGCTAGATGTGGTGGTATGTCAGGAGGGCAGATTTGCTAAAATAAGGGTGAAAAAAAGGCAGATTAAATACAGCCTATAAGAATGTTCTGCAAATTAAAATACCACAGCAATATGTGCATCTTCAGTGTTGCCCAACCCATCTTGTCAGATGTAAAACTTGTGGAATTGAGACCTGTTTAGGAGCTACTATACTTGTACATATGCATACACTTGTACAGAATAACTGGAAATGTTATCTTTGTCTGCCTGTATTTAAAAGGCATAAAGTGTGATGTTAAGTTGCTAATCACGCTACCTAAGGGTACCTACTGTAAAGCATGATTTTGACGAACATGGGTTTGTCTGCACACCCATACCTGTCCCCATGGTTGATATCCTTACAGTTACCCTACTTTTGTTTTCCTCTTTTAAGTTTGCATATGCGTCCTGTTTAGATCCCCCTTGTAGGATGACCTTTTAGTTTCCATTTGGAAAGTAATGGAAAGAGGTTAAAAGAAAAAAATCATTTTACAACCAATGGCTATGTAACTATTGATATGCATTAAGGAAGATCACAGTGTAAGAAAAAAAATCACTGATTAGAACTAGATGGAGATCTGTAATGGGAACTGTTTTTTTCACCTGAATGCAGAACTCTTGTTTGCAGCGCTTACGTGCAGGACATTATCAGTAGATTTCTGTTTTCATCCACCCACTACCTTTCTTTCCGCCCCACTAACTACCTTGATTATAGCAAGCTCGAATGCTCATAAGCCTAACTACTTATACAGCAGGAACTTCTTATTGTAACAATTGTTAATGTCTGTTATGTACTTCACAGATGATAAAGATTCTAGTTGTCTACTGATGTACTATGTTCTTAATCTGTAACTATGTTTGTAATTGCTATGTTGATCAAATTGTTAATTGCTATGTAAATCCAGTGTCACTACTGTCTGTATATTTTAACTGTGGAGCTTTTATCCCCGGGCCTCCGCTGAAAATGGACCTACGTTCACTCGGACACTCCCGGTCAATAAATGTAAATAAATAAATAAATAAAATAAATAAATTAGATTTCTGCCTGTATTTCATACCTTCATCATTTAAGATGATTGTGACTAAGAATGGAGTCATCATTTTGAACACTTTTCTTACTCTCCAGTTGTTAACTTGGATAAAACTTTTTCATTTTATTTATAGAGCATAGTACTGTCTACTGTCATAACTTAGAATGTGCAAATAGTACTGGTTACCTCAGTGTACATTTGTTTCTCTTAGGTTGTAGCTGTTCGTCCCATTAGAAGAATTGGTGGAAAACATTTTGCTCTGGAAACTGAGCAAGAAGATGAAGATGATGAAGAGATGGATGACATCACAGTACTAGAAAAGAAGCTAAAGGCTGCCAATCTTCCCGAGCAAGCACTGAAAATCTGTATGAAGGAAATCAAAAGGTTGGTAAATGATGACCAGTGTTTGTAAGAGTTAGTGGAGGCAACACATATCACATTCTTTTGGTGCAGAAGACTATGGATTCTGTTCTCACACCAGGCAGGTCGATTGAGGAGGGGTGCTGCACTCCTGGATGTGTCGTACTGATGAGATGTTGGTAGTAGCTCAGATGGATGTAAAAGATACCGATGACCCCTATCAGAATGAGTAGGGGAAGTTCACTGATGCCCTGTCTAAATTTCCCTTGTTAGTATTATCAGCACCTCAGGTCTCCCCTGAAAAAGAGATCACCAGCATATTGGGACTGACCTGGTCAACAAAGAATAAATAAAAATAACTCCAGAATTGTGATGTTTAGACTGTTAGTTTGGCAATGCATTTTTTTTGTTTAAAAAAATGATCAAAAATTCATTTAAATTGGAGCTACATTTTGTTCTTTTTTTGTTTGGATTGACCATGTGCCTTTTGGTAGGCAGCAGTGCTAGTCATAAAATCATTATGCAGTATTAGGCAGGTGCTGTGTACTTGGGGGATAGGAAAACGTTCTATATGATGCAAGGATTTCACATCACCTTTACATTCATGATGTATTTGCTTTTGGTATTTTTCAATTGTTATGCAGCAGTTAGCCTTGTTAGTTCAGAGTTTAGTTATCTAGTTTATTTCCCAACTAGGATGCCATTTGCATAGAGTTTTGCATGTCCTAGCTTCATCTTGTGAGATTTTTGCCAGCGACTCCAGTTTCTTCTTAAATTTCAAAAATATATGGATAGGTTGAATTGTTCATTTTTAAATTAATCCTATCTGTATGCAGACTGTGTGTCCTGCAATGAACTGGCATAATTTCCAGGAGTGATTTCTGTTACAGATAGGGAGTGTCTGCAAAAGAAATTGACTAAACTGACAGTTTGGGCAGAGGAGAAAAATGCGCTTCAAAAACATCAAAAACTAAGCAAATGAGGTTTGGGAGATGTAGCTTGAAGGTTGAACATAGTGATTGAAACTGTGAATTAATTTCAGAACCTGGTTATATGGGTAGATCCAGCATTAAGCTTTTTCTGATATCTACCAATTTGTTAATCATAGTTCTAAAACTGTTGGCTATATAAAAAAGGTTTACGAAGTCTATAGAATCAGAAATGATTAAGTAATTGTAACTTACACTATACCCAAACTACTACATGGAATAATTATATGGAAACTTTACAAGAAAACTAACATGAGTACATCAGAAAGAGAACAGTATACTAAGGGCACCCATAGATGTGAAAGTTTGTTATTACGAAAGATTAAAATATCTGAATGTGTACATTGTCGCTAAATGCCCTATATACCCAAATAAAGTCATCTTTTAAATATCTGTATGAGACAGTGACCTCTGGGAATTGTTGATGTTTTCAAAGAGTAGTAGGGAATCACTGGACAACCTGTGTCTGAGATTATTTAGGAATGAGAGATGTACTAATTAGTCTTCTGAGAGTGTAACTAAAGCCTGAAATAGACTACCAAATTATATAAAAATAAACACTAGTTTAAATATTTTAAGATCAACTTTGACAGTAGTTATGGTGATTACTGTTTCGGTATATTGTCAGGCTAGAAGGGCATTATTGTCCATGCCTTGAAATATTTGTATGTATGTATGTAGTACTTCTTCACTTGTATGAAGTTTTCAGGTGCCTTCTTTGTCCTTTAGAATGCTAATCATTTGCTGCTGTCACGAAGCTGTAAATTTAAAGTGCAAGTAGTTTGTGTTATGAAATTAAGAATAATTTTTAAGTGTTAGTTTGGGGGAAAACAGACGCAGCACTGAATGGATTTTTCAGTGAGCAATTTTTAATTATTGGTTTTCATTAATGGTGATTTCCTTATTTTCTACTCACAGCTGATCTCTTAAACTGCTTTAAGCTTTTGAATGAACAGCATGATTTGCTTGTAGAAAGGCTCTTTGCATTTGCTGTCCTAAACCAGCTATGTGTCTGGCTTTCTTATTTCTTGATAAGAAGCAGATGGGTCCATGGAAATTGACCAGAAGTCTAAGCATAAAGTTTCCTGGCTTGTTTTGGTTTGGCTGGTCCTCTAAATTAATTATGCAGGCAGTGGTCAGTGCTGGGACCATCTTAGAGGGACATGTCTACTATGACTTCACCTTCCTTGCAGTCATTATTCTTATAACAAGATTACACAAGAGACCCTTTGCAGCCCATGCACTTCAGAGCATGTTAAGAATTACGGCAAATGTTCTGCCTTTGCAGACTACATCATATGGTGCATATGTTGTTAAAGGTTCGGACCACTCTCTTTTTAGTATTATTTGGATGTTCTGTGGATGAGTGTTCTTGTCTGTCTACCTATTTAACTGAATAATCCACTTGAAACTTTAACAAGGCATCTTTATTCCTCCCACAAAGAGGGGTATTGAGAGAATCTCCTGTATCTGCTAGCTAACGAGAGTTTTATCTGGACTAATGCTTTGTACTTTGCATAATGCTGATAAGCACATGTTTAAAAAAACAATGTCAGCGAGGTTCCAAAAAGAAAGCATGAACCTCCCAGAACCAGTCATTTATCGCTTTTAGAAAGTCTGAACCTTTATTTCTCTATTTAGCAACAGATTGTTTCAGACAAATGGGTTCTGAGACTGATTCAGCAGGGATACAGATGGCAATGGGACGAAATCCCTCCGTTCCAGAGAATTATTCCACATCCTTCAGATGAAACCCAGCTGATGTTCTTCATGTTTCACTGTTGCAGTCATTACCTGTGGGTTATCCCTGCTGTGGTAGCCCTCGGCCGTCCCGAATACCAGAGTCGATGTTTTTCTGCACTGGCTGCTGTCACTTGCTGTCTGACATCAGGGCATCAGTGTTATAAAGCAAGGCAGCAGATGCCATTACATCAGGCTTTCTTACCATGGAGCCTGTAGCAGAAACAGTTCACAAGTGTTCCGGTCGGTCGCTACCAGAGTTCGAATTACAGCTGAAAACGTCTTAAACTAGATACCCCGTTGGGGATCATTTTTTCTTGCACTAACCGATGTCTGAAAAAGTTAGCAATTGTCTCGTCTGTGGAAAGCAGATCCCACAACGAGACTTCCATTCATACTATGTCACTTGTTTCGGCCCAGACTACGATTCCTCCATTGCCGGTTCTGTGCCCTCTTTAACGCAACGACCATTCGTCGTAGAGCTTTTATTGTAGACAGGTATTTTTGCCTTCCGTTTTCGCATTCCTTAATGGTGTCCATCAGCCAACAATCTGTAGACATACAGAAAAAAACATAGAGATAAAGATAGACAGACCACACAAGGCTAAGCCTTCCGATGGCATTACCACTAAGCAGGTTGTCAGTTCTCCGGAATTCATTGAGACGCTTTTGTAGCCCCTGATGCCCAATACGATATGTACGCAGGGCTCTACCGAGACCCTTTCGGAGTCTGGTTTGCCGCAGAAATCTTCTTCGTCTTCTGAGCCATTGGTTGTCTCTGCCTCGGTTTGGTCTGGAGCTGCGACGCAGGCATTGGCTTCCAAGGAAGCCTTTCACAGTACCGATTCTAGACAAAAACTGACGTCTTCTCATCCAACTACCATTTCTCTCAGACCGATGGATACTCTTGGGCCTAGAAGTCAGGCCACTCCTAGAAAATCTACCCCTAGCCACCATCTTACTCCTACTCCACCACCCCAAGCCCAAATACTTAAAATGGTGGAGGATCTTATCTCCCTTATCAGGGGTAGTCAGGCCACAACTAAACATCCTTCTCCTGAAATAATGACAGAACAGAATTCTGAGGAATCTGATTATTCAGATTTTGAAGAGGAACAACAACCTCCGACTGCTTATGAGAATTCAGATGCAGAAGAATCTATCCCTTCTGCCTCCCCACCAGAAGACCTTTCCTTTGGGGAAACCATTCACAACTTCAGGGAATATTTTCAATGAGAATCTCAGGACTTACCCCAGTCTAAGAAAAGACTAAGAGAATTTATAGATCTGCCCCAACACAGACCCCTGGCCATCCCCTCATCTTAGAAGTGGTGGATGATGTTTTCTATGAATCTAGCCTAGCCCCTGACGCCCTCCCACCTGCTCCCAGTAAACCTGACCGGTATTACAGAGTACCGGATTCTCACAAATACCTATACAGAAATCCTGCTGCAGACCCGGAGGTCATTACACAGGGACCTAAAGGAGCTAAGGCTAGTTCTGCAAAGAACCCTATTCCTTCTGACAAGGATTCCAGAGCTCTGGACGGATGGGGTAAAAAAGTATACACCTCTGCAACCTTAGCTATCAGAGCACTCAGCTGTCAGTTCCATATGTTAAAATATCAACAACACATTTTGGAACTATTAAAGCAAAAGATTTCAACCTTTCCTGACTGTGCCAATTCTAAAGAGTTAGCAGATTTACTGCACTCTACTTGTCAAGTGGCCAAACACTCATTACACTGTGGATATGACACCCTAGAAACCTCAAGTAGGGCAGCAGTGTCAGGATCTGTCATTAGGAGACATGCATGGTTGAAGGAACAACCTCTCCCTGATCATGTCAAGTCTAAATTAATCGATACACCCTTGGATAAGAACTGCTTGTTTGGAGTAAAAGCAGAAGAGGTGCTTAAAAAAAGATGGAAGACAAAGCAAATTCTGTGCAAACAGTAAAAGATTTCTTTCAGGTTCAATCTCCTAGGTTCAGCAGGAATTTTCCCTCTAAGCACTGGTCCTTTCCTACACCTAGCAGACAGGGGCAAAAAAAGCCCGACAGGGACAGACCATCCAGGCCCCTATCCCAGGGACAACAGAGAACCAAAGAGTGGACCACCTCTGCCCCAAATGCAGGGAGTTCTAAGCCATCTTTCTATGGGAAAAACTCTGACTCCCTCTCTCCCTTCTGCCCTTCTTTCACTCACCAAAAGCTAGGAGGAAGGCTGTCCCTCTGCAAAGAAAATTGGCTTTCAGTAACAAAGGACCAGTGGGTCTTAAAGATCATTTTCAGGGATACAAATTCTCTTTCAGCAAACTCCCAATTCCAAGAGGGTACCCAGATGTGCCTCCAAACCATTGGGCAGAGGCATTGAAACAAGTCCAAACTCTCATATCCCAGGGGGCAGTAGAACCTGTTCCCCCAGATCAAACAGGCAAAGGCTTTTATTCCAGACTGTTCCTTGTTCCCAGAAAAGATGGCTCTTGGCATCCCATCCTAACTGTATCCATTCTGAACACCTCCCCGGTGGTCTCCAAATTCAAAATGCTAATTTTGCAGCAGCTGCTGCCTATGCTGATATAACATGCCTGGTTAGTTACCCTAGACCTAAAGGATGCCTACCTCTACATCCCCATAAGGGAATTCTGCAGGAAATTCCTGTGCTTCAGAGCAGGCTCACAACACTTTCAGTTCTCTGCACTACCCTTTGGCTTACCTACTGCTCCCAGGGTATTCACCAAATGCTTAGCCCCGGAAATAGCATTTTTCAGACAGAGAAACATATAGCTTTACCCTTATCTGGACGACTGCTTATTCAAGCAGAGTGCAAAGAAAAGCTGCTCCAGAACCTCCTCTTTGTCAAAACTCTCCTAACTTCCTTAGGGTTCACCATCAATTAGAAGAAATCAAAGCAAACACCCCCCAGGAAGATCATTTTCTTGGGAGCACTGCTGGACACAGCATCCCAAATGGCCTTCCTATCCCCAGAAAAGCAGAGCTTCCTGCCTCTCTACTTTTCCCAGCTGGCTTCCAGAAGTCACCTCACTGCGAGGAAGTACCTGCAAGCCTTGGGGTACATGGCATCTTGCATCCTTCTAATTCCTCTGGCCAGGCTTCCCATGAGAAAACTTCAGTGATATCTAAAGAACCTTTGGTGTCAGCACTCTTAACGTCTAGTGACCTCTCTCCTTCTCATCCCCTGTATAAGGGCCGGGTTTCTCTGGTGGGCAGGGGCCTGTGCCAAGAACAAGGGTCTTCCCTTCACCCTTCACCCTGTCAGGCAGACCATTACTACTGATGCCTCAGACATTGCTTGGGGTGCTCACCTAGAAGGCAGGTGAACACAAGGTCTTTGGGATGCCTAGCACCTTTCCTTACACATTAACCAAAAGGAAATGGCAGTACAAAAGGCTCTGACATCCTTCAAACCCCATCTCAAACCAGGGGTTCTTCTTATCAAAACAGAGAACACCACAGTAATGTGGTACATCAACAAACAGGGAGGGACCCAATCTTACCCTCTGTGCAGGCTAGCCATGAACCTCTGGCTGACAGCCTGTTCATGGGACTACACCTAATAGCCCAGTACCTACCACGGATCAACAACACCCTGGCAGACCAATTAAACATGAACTTACCGAACCCCCACAAATGGCAGCTCCACAGAAAAATCTTTTTACAGGTCACTCAGGAGTGGGGGACTCTGGAGGTGGATCTCTTTGCTTCGCATCTCAACCATCAGCTGAAAATTCTTTACCAGGGAGTATCATCACCTAGCATGGAAGGTGGATGCCTTGACCTTCCCCTGGAACATCCTCTTTGTGTAAGCATTACTTCCTCTGCCTCCTCCGAAGGTACTGATCAAACTAAGGGAGGCGAGACCAAAGGCCATCCTCATTGCTGCAGATTGTCCAGACATCATTGGTTCCCCTTACTGCACAGCCTGACATTACAGCCTCCCAGGCAGCTTTCCCGGATCTCAGACCTCCTAACTTTGGTGGGGGGGGGGGGGATGCTGCACCCAGACTTGCAGACTCTCAAACTATCAGCATGGCTAGTACTCTAAAGGCAAACAAGGGGCCCCAGTTGAGCAAACCGGTCCTAGACAGAAGGCCCAGCACCAGAAAATCTTACACAGGAAAATGGAAAAGATTCTGCTCCTGGAGCCAGTCCAGAGGGGGCAATACCTCACAATCTTCCATCCCTCTTATCCTGGACTACCTAGCGGAGCTACTTAATAGTGACCTCTCCTTCTCTTCTATTAAAATCCACACCTCAGCCATTTCAGCTCATTTTGATGCAGATCAGCCCCTGTTCTCCCATCCTTTGATCAAACAATTCCTCAGAGGGGCTTCTAATATCAGACCTCCCAGAAGGCCACCCACGGCAGCTTGGGAACTGAATTATGTTTTGGAAAAACTAACCTTACCACCCTTCGAACCTGCTGCTTCAGCAGTACTAAGATACCATTCCTAGAAGACTGTTTTTCTCCTAGCTATCACCTCAGCTAGAAGGATTTTAGAACTTCAGGCACTGATGGCCATTGAGCCCTTCATCATTTGCCAAACAGACAGTGTTTTCCCTGAGGACTAACCCTTCTTTTATGCCCAAGGTGGTATCTAATGTGACTCTCAACCAAGCCATACATCTACCCACCTTCTTTCCTAATTCTCAAAACAAGGGGGAAAGAATATTACACTCACTAGATATGCACAGACAGCTCAGATCTATCTGGACCATACTAAACCCTTCAGGAAAACAGACCAACTACTTGTAGTGTTGCCCCAGGGGCAGGGGGAAGCCCATTTCCAAGCAGACCATTTCCAAGTGGATATTACACTGTATCCATTTCTGCTACAGATTACATGGGGACCCCCCCCCCAAATCTATTCAAACCCATTCCACTAGGGCAGCCTCCACTTCCACAGCATTCCTCAGAGGAGTTCCCACCAGGGTCATCCTGGAAGCTGCCACCTGGACTTCTGTCCATACCTTTACCAAGCATTACCACCTACCTCTATTTTCTAAGGCTAGGGCATGATTTGCCTCTGCAGTTCTGCAGGGCTTGCTGACCCAGGCCTAGGTCTCTTACTAATCCTACCACCCCTCTCCTCAGCTTTGGGAATCCTCCCACAGGTGATGACTGCAACAGTGAAACACGAAGAACATAGTGCAGTTGTGTAAACTTACCATAAATGTAAATGTTCGAGTTTATTCACTGTTGCAGTGCTGGTTTCCCTCCCCACTTCCCCCTCATATCTTCTTTCTTTAGGGAGAAATAAGCTTCTCTAGGAGGCTTTTAGCCACCAGGACCTCTTTACCATATTACTTGGGCTTCTGACTGGTTAGGGCAAGAAAAACTGATGTAATGGTGTTGGCTGCCTTGCTTTATAGCACTGACGCCCTGATTTCGGCCGGCAAGCAACAGCAGCTGGCACAGAAAAACATTGACTCTGGTATTTGGGCCGGCCGAGGGCTTACCACACAAGGGATAACCCACAGGTGATGACTGCAACAGTGAATATACTCGAACATCTACATTTATGATGTCTGCACATCTGTACTTTGCCTCCTGTCCGGTAGCATGTGCTTTCTCGGGGGGGGGGGGGTATTGGAAACAGTTCCTCCTCCTCACTTGGGAAGAAGTTTTTATTCAAGAATGTTTCTGGTGCCAGAGAAAGAAAATACCTGGGGACCAGTTCTGGACCTTTTTTCCCTAAACCAGTATGTGATGATGCCCGAGTTCAAAATGCTTTCACTCCACAACCTGTTTAGCCCTTCTAGCTTATTTGTGTTTCTTTTGTAACCTTAGATTTAAAAGATGGTCATCAGTCACATTCCTGTCCATCATTACTTCAGACATTTCTTAAGGTTTTGTGTGTCAGGATCACATTATCAGTTCTCTGCCGTACCATTTGGGCTACCCACTGCTTCAAGAGTGTTCTGAAAGTGTCTAGCTCCAGTTATAGCTTTTTGCAGGATACAGAGTAACCAGATTTTTCCATATTTAGATAACTTGCTTGTCTTTGCAGAGTCTTTTTCATAGTGTTAGGAATCACTAACTTGGGTGAGACATCTGTTATGCAGGCTGGTATTCCAAGAGAGCATTCAAAAGCCTTCTTTGACTCAGTCACACAAATTTGTGTTCCGAAGATCCCTGCTAGATACCTCAGTACAAAAAGCTTCCCCCCCCCCCCACAAAAAAAAAAAAAATAGGTTTATTCCAGGGGTTATCCACTTGGACTTCAGTCACCATGAGAAAATACCTTAGGATTCTGAGGCTAGTGGCAACTGTGATTGTCATGGTAACCACTGGCCAAACTCCACATGAAAAAGTTTCAGTGAAATCTGAAATCCCTGGTCCCAGCACCAACACCCATTATCTTTTCAGATTCCAGTTCTGAGATTTATTAAAAGAGAAATCACTTGGTGGGCACACTAAATATCTCTCCTAATCTCCTTGTGCTCCAAGATTGTCCATCACAGAAGATGCCTTGAACTTTCCTTGGAGAACAGTGTCAACAGGGATAAATGCACAAGGTATCTGGAACAACAAAGGCAGACACAAGCACAAAAATTTAGGAGATGCTTGCCCTCATCAAGGCACTCAACTCTTTGAATAGCCTGTACTCCAAAGATAGCCTGTACTCCAAAGGGCTACATCAGGTTGTTGCGTATAATCCCACCGTATTTTACCCCCTCTTCAGAACTAGCCATGTTAGCATGGGATGTAGCTTTACAGTACAGTATTACACTACAGGCTTCCTACATTCCATCAGGGCAAAATTGTATGACAGACAAGCTGAGCAGGAAAAAGGCAGACCCTCATGAATTAATACTAGATCTGGGGTCTTCCAATATTTGATCCTTCTTTGGAGAATTCCTCATGCAGTCCTTTTTGCCTCTTGTCTGAACAGTCAGCTGGCAAAATTCTCCTACAGCACTCCATACAAGAGGGCTTGGAAGACGGATGCCTTTTCTTTTCCTTGGACAGGAAGATTCCTGTATACTTTTCCACCAGTTCCACTGATGTCCAAAGTACCTCTGAAGCTTCAGAAGAAATCCCCTAAAATCATTGTGATGGCTCCCTTCTCTCCCAGGCAACAGTGGTTCTCCATTCTTTTGGAATTGGCCGAGGCAATTATCATAAACTTCCTCACAGATTGGATCTACTCACACAAGAAGATGAGTATTTGATACTTCCTGACGCCGAAAAACTTTGACTTCCATATGATATGGTCTTAATAAAGCATTCAATTACTGAGGACATGCAACAGTTACTAATGGAGACAAGAAAGACTGCTACTAGAAAATCGTATATTAGCAAATGGAAAAGGTTTTACCATATAACCAGCACTCATTCAAGGTTAATGTTTCTCTGTTTTTAAAACATTAGTGCGAGTTATTTTCTTCTGACATGTCTTATGCCTCTGTCAGGGTTCACTGCCCCTGGATGCCCGTCTTTCATTGCATTCCCATATCAAAATGTTTTTGAAAGGAATATTGCATAAGAGACCTCCAAGAAAACTGGTGACTCCTCCGTGGGATCTTAATTTTGTGCTAGAGGTGCTAACACTTGCTTCATTTGAACCAGCTCATCAGACCGACTTGAGGTTCTTGACATGGAAGACAGTTTTACTGGTTGCTCTAATGTCTGCAAGAAAAGGATGAGTTGCAGGTTCAACCTTATCTCATTCTCACAGAGTCAGGGTTTCCTTGAGAATTAATCCTTCTTTTACTTAAAGTGGTATTAGAGTTTACTTTTAAGTCAAACTATCCATCTCCCTTCATTTGTCCTTGAACCCCAAATAAGGGAGAAAAGATACTTCATACCTTGGATGTCCCTGGAAACTCTGCTGCTATCTTGGCAGAATAAAAAACTTTCAGAGCATTCTTATAAAGGTAAGAAGGGGGGACAACCTGTTTCAAGGCAGACTATTTCCAAATGGCTGTCTAGGGTATTACCGTTTATTTCCACCACAACAAAACCATTCTAGGCAGGGTCAAGGCACATTCTACCAGGATATTTACTATATGTATGGCTTTTTGGAAAGGCTGGACTCTAGAAGCAGCATCTTGGTCCTCTGTACATACTTTTAGAAAGTACTACAAGCTAGATTCTTTCTCCAGTTCTAGGTCTGGCTTTGCTAGGGCTATTCCCCAGAGTCTCCTGGACCCTTCTTCCATGTCCCAAATGTTTTATCCACAAATGGATGCTCAGCTGCAATTTTTATTGGATCTGACCCTGAGAATGAGGGTCTGCCAGCACCAGATAATTTTCTTCATCAGAGAATAGGTAATTCAAGAAGTCTTAAAGGACAGCAACATCAGGAGGCGGAAAATAGATGCTTTCTCTATTCTGTTGGTCAGGGCTGTTTCTGTATGCTTTCCGCCTGATATTTCTGTTCCCATGGATGTTACTGAATATAAAGGAAGAGAGGCCAAAACTGCTGCTAATAGCCTCCTCTTCCCCTCCTGCTAAGTCTGGCCAGTGCAGAACTTGTACTGTTATCACTGATGCCCTGGATTAATTTGTACTCATCTCTTCCTGGCACATGTTTTCAGAAGGTGGACTGTTCATAATGAGGGAGGCTAGAAAACAAGTCACAAGGAAACCACACCTAGTAATGTGGAACACATTCCTTTGGGTGCTTTAGTACAGACCAGGACCTCAGTTCAGCTGTAGTACCTCTGGTTCTCAGCTGCTTGTCTGACATTTTCAGGTCAGGACTTTCTTATACTTTGACTGTACATGACTCTGCTGTCTCGGATTTACCTGGCTTTAGAGCCTTCGTTGTACTCTGTTGCCAGTCAAGCCATCCCTTAAAGGGATGCTTCATCTTAGACCACCAAAAAAGGAAGTTGTTCCACCATGGTACTTCACCTTTGTCATGGAGAATCTAACCTTAGTTCCCTTTGAACTTACTGCTTCAGCTCCACTAAAGTCCTTGTTTGGGAAAATGCTGGTTTTGGTAACCATACGACCTCCCAAAAGAACATATGTGCTGCAAGCTTTAATATGTAAAGAGCCATTTAAGATGTTACACATTGACAGAGTCATCCTGTGTTCTAGTCCTGCTTTTATGCCCATATTGGTGACAAAATTTTCCTTGTCAGGCTATCCACCTTCCCATGTTTTTCCATACTCGCAGGATAAGGCTGAGAGTGACACTGTCTTACTTGCTTTTGGGTATACATAAACAGCTGAGATTTTATTGTAATTAAACTAAGGGAATCAGGACTCAGATCATCAGGTTTGCTAGTTGTGTCCCTTACAACATGCAGGGAGTGGAAACCTGTTAAGTAAGCAAACTGGGGTCTACTTTATTTACGCGAAAGCTTAAAACAGCGAATGCATATGCATCGAACCATATGCATCGAAAGTGCGAACCGTCAAAAACTGTAAACTGAAATCTCCGTAGATGGAGATTTCCATTTACTTCAATGTAGTGCGATCTCTGAGTTGGTATATTTAAGTAGCAGGAGGTGTGGGGTGCAGGGGGGGCTTGCCCCCTGCCTACTGCTGTTACATGTCATGCTTGTTGTGTAGTTCCATTTTTATTGTGTTTCGATGGTTTCTCAGTTCGATGCATATGGTTTGATGCATATGCATTCGCTGTTTTAAGCTTTCGCTTAAATAAAGTAGACCCAGCAAACTGTCATTGGCGGGCCCATTGTGCTTTATTTTTTTTGTGGTAATCCTGGACTAGGTCTCTTTTGTGGGAAACCTGGACCAGGCCATGAAAAGGAGCATTCCTCTAGAGCCACAGCGGTCACCATGGCATTCCGTAGGGAAGGGTGAGTAGGCAGTTTTGGAAGCAGCTACCTGCTCTTCTGTCTCCTTTTTCAGTCATTACAGTTGGGGTTCTGTATCTAGCACCATGGCAGGATTATTCTCCAAGATCTGTCCTGATGCCCCAGTCATAGCCAACCAGCCACAGGTCTTTATGCTTTGAGTCTTCCAAGAACTGATGAATATTACAATGATCATAGTATAGTTCTGTTTAAGAACTTGGCCTAAGTGTAGAGGCTAGATGTACTCAGTATTGCAGTCCCTGTTCTTCCTTGCCTTTCTCCCTGTCTTCCTGCTTGGATTTCTTGGGATTGGGGTGGGAACCTGTACATTTAATTCTCCTCAACTTTCCTCTTATTTTCTCAGCTGCAGCTTTCTCCGACTGTGCCTAGAACCCAGAGGGGCAGCTTTTGGACTCACGAGTGAATGCTTGTCCTTGGGGGAAAAATTCCCCTAGGTCTACTCATACCCTGTAATATTAGACAAGTTCCTTGTCTATCCTGGGTAAAAAAAGTTCAGAAAGTGACTTCAGCTGTACCCCTTGTTGTATCACCAACATCCTGCCCTCCAGATTAAGGAGACGGCTGAAGCCAAAAAGTGGAAGGTAAAGCTCTAGTTGCTGGGTCTTTGCACAGGGCTGCTTTAGGCAGGAATTCCTAATTGACGACTACAGTAGTGAATGTACTCTACAAATATAGTGGGTTCCACCACTACTGAATGTTCTGCTTCTCTGTCCCCTTGGATGTGCTCCATTCAGAAAGTTTTTCTTCTGCAAACTGCATCAGTGTTACTGTTAGGTCTACTGCTGCATACATGTTGCACATTTGCAGACTGAACAACTCCAGTTATGTTTAATCAGACTTTTCATGTTTTAAGAATTCTGCTACAATAGTAGATAAATTGCTTGGAGACAGGAAGTCTCCTCATTTTGATTAACTCCTTTTTCAGTGCACTTTCACAATTTTTTGACTCTTCTCAACTCTTTCACCGAAACTGTTTACGTCTCTCTTTTTCAGGTTAGCTTCATAGCATAATATGCTATACATAAAGCACACACATAAGCATGAGGCCTCACATCTACAACAACAGGGAGCACTTTTTAACTGGAGGTATAGTTCTTTGTATTTAAAACTCCTCACAAAAGTTCAGCACCTTACCTTGTTGAAGGAAAGGGATTATAATCTCAAACTACTGCTATTTTGAGGTAGCTTTGTTTTTGACTGGCCTGGAACTAAATGTCTAAAGACTTTCCATTTATTTGTTATCCATTTTTAAGTTAATTTTTCCATCTGTATGTGCTTTAGTTTAGCTCCTTAAGCCTGTAGTTGGTAATTCCTGTAAATCTGCTGTGGTCTTTGCTATTTAAGTTGTATAACTGTTGTACTTATACCATAGTTTCTGTCTTGTGAGAGGAGTGAGAGCCAAGCTAGTTCAGGACTTGATTGATTTATGGCACTTCCAGACCATTTCCCAGCAGAGCGAAGTGTCTGAAAACTTTTCCTGGCCACCCACCCTGTTGCTTTTAAACCTCTGACAGTATGATAAGGCTTTGTTGTTGAATTATTGGATCTAAAGGTCTGAAGAATTTGAATTTCTTTGTTATCCAGTTTAATGTCACTTTGATAGTCTGTATCTGTTTCAGCTTCGCTCGTTGAGCCTATAGTCAGTAATTCCAGTTGTTGTTGTGTCTTTCGGCTTTTCCCGGTTAGGGGTCGCCACAGCGGAACTCCGGTCCGCTAATGATTGGCAGTAGATTTTTTACGTGACGAGTTGCCAGCCCTGACGCACAACCGTCAACGAAGGTACTCCCATTAACGCATGTCTCCAAACAGAAGACGCTTTAGCTGAGAATCTAACAGGACAACGTCCTACTGTGAGGCGACAATGCTACCGCAGCACCACCACCACAGTATAGTCAGTAATTCCAGTAAATAGCTGAATTGCACTGTGCCATTTAACTCCTTTATTCCTATAGTGCCATCCTTGCAGTCTTCGATCTGCACCTATAGAATAAGCTCTTAAAACAAAGCCTTCTTTCCCATGCCTGCAGCCCCTACTGTGTGCTGCCAGTAAAAATGAAAAATATCTCCTTAAATCTGGCAGCTAGAGAGATACAGTCATGATTGCTCCATGATTGTACAGTTCTCCACCCGTTTCTCCGTAAACTTTGCTGTTCTAAAAAATTCAAAAATTTATCCAAGCGGTGCAGAATTTTTTTCTCAGAATAACCCGCGAATACCTTAATATACACACTAAGCTAAAAATAGTGGTCCCTGTCGGGTAACTTGTGATAATAAGAAAAAAAAATACTAGGTTTCTTAAAGGGGAATTACCACTTTTAATCAAAAACCATATAAATAGCTAATTTTTCTTAAAAGGACATAATACTGGAGTTGGAGGGGTTCCCTACTGGAGACTAATCTGCCAGAAACAACGTTCTAGGCTGATCGCAGCTCCTGAGAACTCCAAGAGATTCTTCTTCTCGAAACGGCAAAAAGGTACTGAGGAAAGCTTCATTCTAACTGCTGATTTTCCTCCATGGTAGTGGCCATCAGCAGTCAGAGTAAAGGAGATGGAGTGAGCCAGAGTTTTCTGAAGCTGGCCAGTCATTGTTTTCCATATAGATTAAGGGCAGCAGTGGGAATGATTAATATCGGGTATTGCTTTAATTTGTATTTTCTGATGAATATGAAGTCTAAAATTGTCTGTCATTATTTATTGACCGCAGTTCTCAGTGTTACCGGTATATATTTAGAATGTTGGCAACCTAACCGGGTTTGCGTTAACATGCATTTTGTGTGTATGTGTGCGCGCATGTACTGTATGTGTGTGCATAAATTTAAAAGTGCATGTGTACATATTTGTGTCATATATATAGTTATATGTATTTTATTTGTACATGTCTTTTTATGTTGTATGTGTAGGTATGTACATGTGGTGTGTGTGAATAAATGCCTTATGTTGTTAATAATCATATCAATAACTTGAACCAGTGTTTTTATGGCACTCCATGGTACCAAATGGAAGCATACACAATGAAGGAAACAGTATGCTGTAAAAACTGGTTGCCTACCTAACATATTTGTCCATTAAGTTTGCATTAAAATCATAATTATCCAAATAGCTCAAAAATAGAATGACATCTGCAAAACTGCTTTGCAGCAAATTGAAGATGACATTTGCACAAACAAAAACCACACTGATGGTTGAGATCTATCTACTATGGTTAGAGAGATACTAAAAATGATAAAATGTGTATATTATCCTATTACTTGTTTAATATAACATTACCATTATATCTGTCTACTGTATTACTATCATCTTTAAGAGGTGGGCTTGCTGAATAACTTGTATTTTAACTTTTTTTGTAACTTTTATAGTTCTTGATATGTATATGCATTTGTTTACAGGTAGGTTGAAAACTGGATTGTCTGTATTTTACATGTAAAAATAAAAATACTAGGCATCAGATAAAGCAACCAATGACATAAATATAGCGAACTTGTAAAAAAAGAGATGGTGGCACACAGTAGGAATATTTATTGATAAAGACACAGAAAGTAAGCGCTTTCGCGGACAAACCCCGCTTCTTCAGACTAACAGTAAATTAAAATAACATAGCATTTAAAAAGATTCCCTAATCATAAACCAACCAATGGGAGGCAAGACATTAATCACTAAAAGGAACATTAAAGTGCTAGTGCAATATAAAAAACATACACATCTCCAAGGCTGTAATATCTAGTAAGGCACAAAATCATTAAACAATATACCTAAAATATATATAAAAGCTGTCAAGGCAGGAATTCTTCAGGTGTTAAGAGGCATGAAATTCCACTTAGGCATGTTGTGAAAGAGTTAAGTGATGTAAATATGTTGTATTTCTTGTTTGTCCTATATGTTAATTTAACCACAAAATTATCTCCATCTCCATAATAATATCAAAAGCATTACAAAAAAATGACAAATGCTATCAGGTCCACTGAACGGAACCTGGGATGGGCTGTGAAATCAAAGATAGTTATAGAAAGATGTACATGTTGGAAAACTAAGAAACCATACCCTTTACTGCTCTGAACTTATTCATAATTGTCTCCAACTGTGACCCAGTGGATATTGCCAATATCACTGAAAACAAATTTAGTGCCACTTTCACTCCTGAGACTTCATTCCAAAGCCTTGAAATATCTGAATCCCTTACTCCCCAAATTATATGTAAACATCAGTTACTGAAAGTACTAGCTAAGACCAAAAATACATCACCCATGAGACCTGACAAGATGCCTGTTCACTTAATTAGAATTAAAACATGGCCTTGCAGACATGCTCCTTAAATTGTTTAACATAAGATTTGATGCCTCTTCCATCCATTCCTTAACTAATGGGTTATCAGATCTGTCTAGGATCCAACTTGAGCCACTCCTGGACTTTAGCTCCAAAGCGCAGGCTCCTCCCCTTTCCTGTAATCTGCTTTAATCTTGTAATCCACTTTAACTAGAGAGTTGCCTCAGAATTCATTTGCCACTCGTTAGCTGCAGAAGCAATTTCCATTGCTCAGGTTGGGTTTAGCTAAGTGAGAGCTTTTAATATTTTTGATATTTGTGAGGTTTATCCTCTACTGTCTTTATCATGTTCCCTTTTCCTGCCTTCTTACCTCCCCTTTACTCCAAATTAAAAAAGTTAAGACTTCAAATTTTCGGATCTTTGCCCTTTTGGCCTCTATTTCCCCTGTTAAGCATTCTCAGTGGTAGTTTACTTAGTGGTAGAATATCTGTTCTACTTCTATAATTGTTGTTTCTGCTGCTGCTGTTGCTGTAAATGTGGATTTTGGTGGTGTTTTGTTGTTAACTGAGTAGGCTTCTTATGTCAGAAAAGCATGTAGGATTTAAGAAATAAGCCTGTGGCCACAAGATTCCCAATTCAGATGCACACATCAGTCTTGATGAGCAATGCCCTGTTTGTACTGCTTATGGTTCCAGGGCATTAGTTGAAAGAAGAAACAAACTGGTTATTAAGGGTCTTCTCCCTGCCTCTGTTGGAGAAGCTTTCCTTCCTCATTCTGCTGTTTCTGTTTTCTCCCCTTCTGCCAGGAAATCTTCTGACAAGTCCAAGGGTGAGAAGGTCTTGACAAGGCAAACAAAAAAGAGAAGGAAAAAAAGACGACAAAGGAATCCAAAAAGCATTTGTCATGTCGTTCATCTTCCTGTGGTTCAGCCACAGAGGTTCCTAAGACTTAGGATTTCATGCTGAGGTTGGATCTGATCTTTATCATATCCAGCACCCCTCCTCTGTCAGAACCACGTTTCTCCCTGGAGCTGGTTTTGCCCAGGCTATGACCCCCCCCCCTCTTTCCATCGCCCATCGAATCCCTTCTCCACTGCTTTGTCTCTCCAATCAGTGTGGTTTTCTAGGGGCTTTTCTGAGATGGATGTAGCTAGAATGATGAGGAAATTCCTTGGTACCCAAATCCAATTGTGGGTACTCCTGGCTGTGACCACTGTTGGTGTCATGGGCTGAGCACATCCCCTCATCATATTATTACTACTTCACCACTCCAACATTCGGACATGTGGGTTTGGATCCAGGTGTTTACCAGAGTTTGTCCACATCAGATCCGAAAACGTGATCTACGACCATACCTCTGATTCAAGCAGCGCAGAGTTTCTTAGACAATGACATCAGATGCAGGGGGGGGTGTCGGTCCTCTCTTGACTCCAAAGTTTTCGGAGCCATCCCTCCACTCTGAGCCTCAGTGCTGGATAACGAGGCTGTGGCTTTAGAGTGGAGTCGAAAGGGTCTCTGAAACCAGTACGTCTTAGGTGCTGGAGCTCCTACTAGAGGGGTGTCTGCTTCTGCCTTGATTTCTGCCTTCAAAGCTTTTGAGAGAATGCTCTCTCATTCTAGGGAGCAGACTTCCCCTTCCAGATTAGATCCATCCATTTCCCCCAGCTGGGTCCTGATCCTGTACTTTATATCCTGTCTGGGCAGCCAGCCCTCATAGTCTTAAGACTGTCCACATTGAGGGCTCTACTTCAGCTTCCTAGTCCTCCCAGACACCCTGCTGGGGAGGGTCAGCGGAAGCATTCATGCAAAAGGAGACGTGCTGAGTCCACTCTGGAGTCTTTGTATATGCTGACTTCGAGGGGAAGGGGTCCCCCAGATCCCCCTTCAGGATGTCTCATTCTGAGAAATTTTGACACTCCGTAGAAAAAGGGGTGGTCCTGTAAAGCCCTATGCCAGGAGGAGTCATTATTTCCTCAGCTTTTGGAGCCGGTACATCTACTTTTGAGCATGGTCCTTCCTACAGACATGATGGTCAGCCTGGTATGTAAGTGGACATGGAAGAAACCAGACGTGGCTGAACCAATCTCATGCAAGTCAGATAAATGTTTGGCATTTGTTAAGGATTGCCCTTATTGGACCAAGGGTCCCATCATTGATTCCATGATGGTGGTGTCGGCTGGCAAAAGGAGCTTGCCGAGGAAAGCTCTACCATCTGTCCCCTTAACAGGGAGTCTAGGACACTGGACAGATTTAGGAAGCAAGTTTATGCTTCAGTGACCTTTGCACTTGGAGGTGTGAACTGTTTGGCACACATTACACACTTCCAGAGGAGTTTGACCCAGGAGATTTCCAGTCCCTTTCAGGATCCCTATTTGTGGAGGAGGAGAAGTCTGCCATGAAGCTGACCACCCTTCAGTCCTATTGAATGTGCCTATACACTTCATTTCCAGCATGACAAGAGGGCCCTTTGAGAGCTGCAGGCACAGGCATAACTGTTAGCATTCCTTAGCTGTTCCTGTGTGACTTTGTGGAGCATTTTCACATGTCTTTTATCAGTGCTTCCTGTTATAGCTTCACCCTTTTTGGGCTAAAGGTAAAAGGCACTATATTTAGAAGTGAGCAAGACTGAAAAACCCCTTCTGCTATAGGGATATGAGGACCTTCTGTAGGAACAGAAGAGAGAGAAGAAACGATATGGTCCTGCAAGTCACAAGGGTTTGCTCCTGACAGTTCTAGTGATAGATAAGCCCCCTTGAGGCAGAGGAGTAACTCTTAATGGTGAACATAACTCCTAATGCAGAGATGGTCTGCAAAACCAAGGCTTTCAGGGGTCCTTTCTCTGAATGGCCTTATCTGTGCTCCTGAACGGTTATCCACCTGCAGGCATTTATCTTTGCACTCCGCGGCCTGAATTTACATCACTCAAGATTTTTGGGTGCAGAATATTGTAACCAGAAGTTAATTCATCCCTTTTCTTTCTTTCCTTGCCTAAGAAAACTTTCTGATATTCCACCCTCTCAAAGCAGAGCAGCAGCACCAGAAATAAAACAGCTGCTATTCAATAGAGTCTTCCAGGAAGTCCTGCCAGACCAGCAAGGCTGTGTCCACTACTCTAGGTTCTTTTTGGTGCCACAGAAAAACTGGGACCTCTGGCCACTTGTTGACCTTTAGTCATTTGAACCAGTATTTGAAACCGATGACATTCTTGATGGTCACGGAGCAGTCCATTCTGTTGTTGTTGAGAAAGGATAACTAGATGTGCTCTATAGACCTTCAGGATGCATACTACCACATAAATATAGACGGACAGCATAGAAGTTTTTTCTGCTGCTGACTGGGAGTAAAAGTCATATCCAGTTTGGAGCCTTGCCCTTTGGTCTTACTGTAGCCCTCCTGGTGTTCACTATGTGTATGGCAGTGGTTATAATAATCTCAGACTATGGGGATTCTAAATTTTCCCATAGCTGGATGACTGAATGTTAACTGCCCCAACTAGGAATCATCTTCTCTGAGCCGGGAATTCCTTGCTGTAACTTTGCTCACAACTAGGGATAACTGTGAAAACAGCCAAGTCCATCAAACTTTAACCTGTTCATGCCTAGGAGTTCTTTGGAGCCCAATTAGTCACAACATTAATAGCCATGCTACTGGAATCGAGAATTGCCACACACCAGCAACAAGCAGTAGCTGTATTTTCCCATCAGAAACCACCAGCAAGGTTGATTTTGGGTTTCCTTGGCTCAATGGCAGACAACATAACCACAGTTCCCCTTGTCAGATTTTATATGAGAGTGCTGCAAAGGGCTCTGTTAGTACAGTGTCCATGAGACATTAGCCCATGAATTTTCCAGTGTCTCTCAAAAGAATTGAACAACTCAAATTGAGTGGTGGTTAGAATCTTCGATAGAAATGGTCAACCCTTTCTTCCTACTCCCCAAGCTACAGTGACCATGGATGCTTCCCATCTTGGGTGGGGGGTGGGGTCTGTCCAAGGCACTTTGTCCCCTTCAGAAGCCAGTCTTAACATCAGTATCCTGGAAATGAGGACGGTTATCCTAGCATTGCAGACTTTCCAGGATTCCCTTCCCAGTAGTGTGAACTCTGTACAGATAGCCAAATATGTCTGTAAGTTTGTTACAGCAACAAACAGGGAAGAACACCATCTGTTGAGAGTCCATGAGGATTTGGCAATGAGCGACGTCTTCTCACCACTTTTTGATAGCAATGGACATGTCAGGGTAGTCCAGTGTTTTAGCAGACAGGTTGAGCAGGTCTTTCCTCTTCCTTCATGACAAGTCTCTCAACCAGACAGTGACAAATCAGATTTTCAGCCTCTGGGGCCAGCCATGCTCTGATTTCTTCTCTCCTTTCAACACCAAGTACACATTTACTTTGCCCTGATCCCCTAGGAAGGTGGGTCTCCGAAGGATGCTCTGACCCACACTTGGCATTTCCTTTATGCCTGCCCTCCCACCACAAAACACTGTGGAGGAAGGCCATGGTAATCCTCACTGCCCCCTTTTGGTCTCGTCAGATGTGGTTTCCTTTCCTCTGATCTTACTGTTTCACCCCCCCCCCTTGGGTGCTGGACCCAGCTCCAGATCTTCTCTTTCACCTGTCTGGGATGCTTCATCCAGGCATTCAAGTCCTCATGTTGACAGCATGATTTCTCCAGTTCTGATGATGGCTAGAAAGTCTAGGCTTTCTTACAAAGTCATTCACATTTTGGCCTCTTCACAGCAGCCATCTGCCAGGAAGGTTTACAAGGGTAAATAGAAAATGTTTTCTATTTGGGATTCCAGTAGAAATTTGGGCACTTTTTCAGCTCCTCTCTGGCGATCCTAGATTTCCTGGCTTCTCTATTTCACAATGAGGCTAGCAACTGTACTATCAAGGTCCAAGTAGCAGTCATTTCTAGTTTTCATGTTGGACAGAATCAGTCACCCGTTGCCTCCCTTAGATTGAGCTTTCCTTAGGGATACTTGCCTTTCTTCGTGTGGCCTCCCATTAAGGAACCCTGTTCTCCTTTGGATGTTGCCATCCTTTTACAAGCCTTTTTCTTTTTTTAAACAGCAAACATCTGTATTAAATTACCACATATTTCATAGGCAATCATACATTTATATAAATGAAAACAAACCATATTGATGTAATTTTAGTTGCAGACATTATACATCACTTATAATCTATCCAGTCATTGTCAAACATTACATAGCTCATTCAAATCCTGCCTTCTTTTAAACTTCATTCCTCTTCTGGATGTATTGTTCCCACAATTCCCTTTTTTTGTATGTAATTTGTGCCTACCCTTTTATAAAGATCCAAATTCCAATTGTTTATCTCTGTTACTATATTCACTGTTGCTAGTATAGTTGGTTTAGACTTTGATTTCCATTTTCTAGTAATTACTTTTTTGGAAGCCACCATAGTTAGACTCAGTAAGGCCTTACTGTGTCTAGGCAATTCCAATTCTGTATTGTAGTTGGAAAAAATTATTTCCTTAGTTACACCAATTTGCTTACCTAGTATCTCTGACAGAGTCGTCTGCAGGGAATCTTTAAAGTCTGCTAACTCATTACACTCCCGGAAAATATGTTCCCAATTACTTTTTTTTCTCCATCACACCTCCAACATTTGATGTCTACCTGAGGAAATAAAAAATACCTATGTAAATACTTCCAAGCAAAGATCCTAAATCTTCTAGAATTTGTTGCATATTTGGGAGACATACATATATCCCCCAATTATCATTCTACAACCCTTAAACAGACCCCCTTTTAAACCTGCAGATATGGTCAACTTAAAATATCTGGCTTGGAAGACCTTGTTTTTGATGGTATTCACCTCTGCTCGGAGGATATCGGAATTGCATACCCTTTCCTGTAAACCTCTTTATTTGGCCTTCCATAATGGCAGAGTTTCTGTAAGAACTAATCCTTCTTTTCTCTCTAAAGTGGCATCTGAATTGTCACTTAATCAGTCTATCGACCTTCTTGTTTTCTTCACAAAGTAGCCAACAAAGGAGAATACATGTTAACCTGTTGGATGTGCACCATCAACTTCATGTTTAATTGCATCGCACTAAGAAAGTTAGAAAGATTGACCAATTGTTGGTTTCCTTTTTCTACAGCCATATTGAAAAAGGGGAGTGTCTAAAGTGACTCACTCTCACTGGTTATCTGATTATATTTCATATGAATATAAAAGGGTAGGGATTATCCTTACCTAAATCACCTAAGACTCCTTCAACTAGATCAGTAGCTATCTCCTTAGACCTCTTTTACAGAGTATCCACTTGATGACATTTATGTTGGTGATACTTAGTACAATGTCCATACCTTCATAGCTCATTATGAGTTGGATTTACAGTCCATATCTAGAACTTTCTTTGGTGTGGCTATCTTGATGGAATATCTTTACATGAGACCTAAGATCTGTGTTGTCTGCTTCTGTCCTTCCTCAATGCCCCTCCCACAGTCTTCCATCCAGTGGTTTGGTCATATACTCTTTGAGCTCTAGGCCAGGAAACCATTTTCTTCTGTGAGGTGTTTGTTTTTTGTAGGTGGATATAATAGTTTTATTGTAAGATATGGACAAACTTGATATGAGTTAATTCCCTAGTTACAGTGGATTATTGGTAAAGGGAGAAGCCTGAGCTTTGGATCCAAAGTCCAAGAGTGGCTGAAGTCTGATCCTAGATGGATCTGATAACCCATCCATTGAGGACAGAAACAGACAACACAGATCTATACTTATGGTATGTACCTAACTTTCATTTTAATTATCCAGTTAACGTCAGACCTGTCAGCCTTACGAGCCTCATCTGCAAAGCCATGGAATATATTATAATTGATCTTAAAAACTGGAGTATTAAGAATCTTATTAGACCTGACCTTCAACAGTTTTGCTTTATGTAGAGTAGATCCTGTCCATTGAATATGGTAAAATACTTCAAAAGGGTTATGGAGGCTGTAGACAGTGGCCATGCAGTCCGCAACATATCTTGGTCTGGCCAAGGCCCTTGACACCAATCTCCATTCTGGTGTCATACAGAACCTATATGATTTAAAATTGACCCATTTTGTAGTATGATGGATATAAAACTGTCTGAAAGGTAGAACTTCACCTAGTGTGAGTTGCAAGTGCCTTATCAGGAAGCATGAAAGTGACCAACGTTTTCCCCCAGTGCCTGGGACTTCCCCTTTTCGGCATTTACTTCTGAGGTCCAAGAAACAGAGCCAAGACCTCTGGCTAACAAAGTTTGCAGATAGCAGCAAACTGGTGTTATTATTAGGTCACCCACTGATGTTCAAACCTTCCAGAAAGAAAATTCTCTGGTAAACTTGTGATGTACTAAAAATACTCAAACTAAATGCTAAAAATGATAGTGTCATCAATTTTAGTGGACAACAACTCCCCTCATACTGCATAGACAACACACCAGTACAAAACAAAAAATATAGCCAGGGACTAGAAACTTGGTTTGATAACTCCCTTTCTTTTAACCATCATATGACAATAGTTGTCAGGAAATCCTTTTATTTAGCACATCAAATTGCCAAAGGAGTATTGCGTAGGTCTAAAGTGGTTGTCATTCCGTTATACTTACCATTGATCAGACCAATTATTGAGTGCAGTTTCCCACTTCAGGAACCATCTCACTAAACATATCAAACAAATAGAAAGATCCCAAAGGTTCCTAACAAAAAGAGATCACAGACATAAAGTCTCTGAGCGACTAAGAGAGACAGGAAGCTCTAACCCTTTATTCGGTGTCTTTTAGACTTTTGAGGGATGCTCTTCTATTCTCTTACTGAGTCATTAGAGACCCAGTTGTCTTGGACTTCCTGTATCTCCTCAAGTACTAGATCCAAGGAAACTAGTAACCATGAAGGCAAACAGAAAGGTGAGCTCACACTGCACTTTATTGAAACCACTCCAGCAGTAAACAGGTTAAGAGCTTTCATCCACTATGGGACTTCATCAGAACTACTGCAGTAAGACAAACACCTCACTTAAATACATCACTAAGATCACATAACCATGATGAATTCAGCATTTTAAAAAAAAAACTGTAACAGAAGAATCATGTATATGCAATGTAAAAAATAAAGTTTAAAATATCAGTTACTTGACCACAAAAACATACAATAAAGTGCAATATCTATAAAACCATGTTTAAATATGTATGGTGTGTAAATATAAAATATGTACATGTACACAAACGTTTTATAAACATATCCAACAGCTTTTCACACTCCATCAAAAACAAACAGTCATCTGACCCCATCCTGGCCCATCTTACTAATTGGCCCTTCACTATAGACTCTCTTTGAAACAATGGATGGAAACTATGGAAATATCTAACGTGTTTACTGCTGGAGTGGTTTCAGTAAAATGCAGTGCGAGTTCACCTTTCTGTTTGCCTTTGTGGTTACTAGTTTTAGTGGTGATCAGTGGTTCTTTGCCTAGATCCAAGGACCTAATGCTCACCAGCAGATAAAATAAACATGGTGAAGTGACAAGTTTGTAACCCAGTGCTTCCCAAACCTCTGGAATAATTTTCCCTTGTATGTTACAATGGAGTGATTACTCACTTGCTGAACATCTTACTGTTTTTTTTTTGTGCGTCAGAAACCTCTGCTAGCAAGGGTATCAGTTCATCTGGATCATAGCCTGGGCTTTATCCCCTGTATGCCACTGGGGCTGTACCTGTATTTTAAGCTGTGCTGCAGTTTAACATGCAAACAAGTGTAGTATCAGTGGAAAATACATTATTGAGACTGACGTTAAACAGCAAGATGTTCCACAATTGCGTTATCACTCCATTGTAAGTAAAATTAATTTTTGTCAACAGTTTTTGTACACCACATGGTTGAAATAAGGTAAGATTTTAATAGACCCAAAAATATTTCCAATTCTTGAGCTGGTTCTCTACTGAACTGTAATATTGTTTTCTGTATTGGATTCCGTTCATTACTGGTATACTTTGCACTACACAAGGATTAATGAAGTGAAGTGTTTCACTTTCCATATTGTATAGATGTTTTCAGCACATCCTGTGGTCATGCTGGAGGTAGGAAAGCAAGTGAAGGGAATTTGTAAGTACAATATCTTTGATTCTGTATGAAGAAGTATGGAACTAAGCAAGCAGGCTTTATTTTGCTGGGTCGGAAGTTTATTTCTCCCCACAAACTTTTGGGTTCTAGAAACTGCTGTTTTATTTCCCTTTAGTAATACCCAGTGATCATTTTGGTGTAGAGTTTCAGGAATTCTGTGCCATTTTGAAGTTTTTCCAGAAAATCGGCTGTGGCTCAGTCTGTTTCTGTGTTTCATGAATGACCTCAGCTAAAAGTTACCCCCTTCCTTAAGAACTTCTAAACCATTTGGTAAAGTTTGGGTAATGCATGAGGAGTAGGGAGATATTTAATCAAACACATTTCCTGAGCTGCAGCTTCTGTAGAGCTAGGGATCTTTATATAAAGGTTGGGACCTACATTGCAGCAAGAAGGTATTGAAGGGGTTGTACATACTACTGCAGGAATCCTTGGTACCTTATTACACCACACACAGTTAATGTGGATGGGTATAGCATGAAAGAATTTAGTCTGGTTTTGGCCTTAAATGTTTACAGTAGGCTTTGTTGGTTTAGAGCTCTGTCCCATCACTTTCCATCTTCTGCAGCTTCAGTTGCTTGTTTATTTCAACTTTTTGCCTAGCTAGTTTTGTATTTTGTCTAGCTAGTTTTGTATTTTGTCTAGTTAGTTTTGTATTTTGTCTAGTTAGTTTTGTATTTTGTCTAGTTAGTTTTGTATTTTGTCTAGCTAGTTTTGTATTTTGTCTAGCTAGTTTTGTATTTTGTCTAGCTAGTTTTGTATTTTGTCTAGTTAGTTTTGTATTTTGTCTAGCTAGTTTTGTATTTTGTCTAGCTAGTTTTGTATTTTGTCTAGCTAGTTTTGTACATTACCCTTTGGCCCTTTTAGAATCGTAAAGAAAACAGTCAACTAAAAATGAGATTAAAAATAACTTAAACAATTAGCAAAGTATTTAAAAGTTTCAAGTTCATCAAGCTGTTTTGGGCATATATAAAATCTAGGCCTGAGACTGCTAGTATGGTGACTGACTGAGCAGCACATTCTCTAGAGCTCTTCCAATATAAAACAAAATAAAACAATTAAGTGTCAAAACACCTGTAAAAGAGGTACATCTGGTTACTGTCCAGTAGATGCATTGCTTGGATGTAAGCAAGGGAAAATGTGCATAGTAAGGAAAATTCAACCAGAAAGGGAGTAGAAATAAGTTGTAGATGTGAAGAATCTTGTGGCTGATTAGCAGGAAGCAGTATTATTTGCAACTTTAATGCAGGCGATATCTTCTAGAAGTTGGAAGAAGTATCTGAGAAATCTATTAATTAACTTTTAAAAGGGCAGTGACTTGTAGCTTTGAGATAGTGGAAGGTCAAATAAAATAGGGAAATAAATGGTACTAAAAGTGAATTCATCCCCAGCTGCTTTGTTTTTTAAGGAATATATTGAGTATGAAGTTACAGGATTAGTTTCATTGTCCGTTGGTAGTCAGTGCATTTTTCTGCAAAGAGCTAGTTTCCATTTAATGGGCAACTGTATATATAGAAGTTTTTTTCTCCATCTGGGATAAAAAAAATAATAGTTAAATAAGAGGTAATGTACTTAGGTGTGTGTGTAGGCTGTTACATGTACTTTTCAATGGTTAACCATGGCAGTAGCATAGAGAATATCTGTGTATCTGTCAAATTGGAGGAGCTGGTCATAGCTGGAGGGATTTTTTTTTTATTTTAATGGACATAGTATATATTTTGTGTATTGAGTATATTGACAGGACAATGGGGGGGGGTCAGACTGAATTTGCATTGTGTGGAAAATGTGATATGAGCTCAAATAAAGGTGTAAAAATGTTGTATTAGACCATATTTTGAATGAATATCTGTAAGACAGAGGTGTCCTACATTGTAAGAAAGAGGTATATTGACTTTACAGAAAGGCAGCTTTGTCAATGTTGACGTGGAACATAAATGTCCTTATAGGTATAGAAAAATGCAATGTTAAATCACATTAAGAAACATAGACTGCAAATTGCAGTGTTATAGGAGACGTATATAAGTAGTGATGAATGTAACTTGATAAACTGAAGATTTCATTAAGGACATTCTACAGAATACTAGGAACAAATGAAAAGAGCAGCAATTATACTGATTTGAGGAGGGACACCAATAATGATGGAAAATGAAAAAGAAAAAAAAAACTGTGATGGTAGATTTGTGGTGGGAACAGTATAGTAGCAGTAGTGTAACCTAATCAAGCTCAGTTTGTTTAGGTGGTTGGTTGGTTGATTCATTCATTGATTCATTCACTAAGTGACTTGTATTTCTTTCAGAAATAAGCAGCTTCACTGACCATTTCTGTTTTGAATGCATTACAGACTAAAGAAAATGCCTCAGTCAATGCCAGAGTATGCACTCACACGAAATTACTTGGAGCTAATGATTGAACTGCCATGGAATAAAAGTACAACAGGTATGTGCAGTCAAAGTATACTTGACAATTGTTGTAAAGAAAGAGCACATGAACATGTGGTTTACAACATTTTTTTTCATGTTCACTTTTAACATTCCTCATAGCACTTTTTCATGCCTTTTGAGTGTTGTGGATTCTTATTCTAACAGATCACAGCGGTTCTCTCAATTTTTATTGACTTTTTAGTGGTTTGCAGTATGTTTGATGAATCTGTACTGTGGCCATGTTCAGCATTTACTTGTTTAGTGCCCCCTGATTATCAGCACATTGTCATGGCCATCCTGCATTGTATTGTTATAGGTTAAATCTCCATTTCTTTACAGGAGGAATGCAGAAATAGGCATTGTATTCCTGTTGGTGCACCTCTTTTCCAGATGTAGAGCAGCATCCTTATTTTTTTTCACTCACTGTTGTTAACATTTAAAAATCCTAGTCTTTAATGTCCATTGTCCTTATTAGACTGCTTTAATTCTTTAAGGGGATCTTAGATAAAATTGATGACTTTGTGTTCTGTTTTCTAGTGGTGTCACTTTTATCATAAGGACAAGAGAATATGATTTTTAGCATTACAAGGTGTATGGCTCGGGAGATAAAGTATTTCATGCAAAGGGTGTTGAGTGGTTGAAATAGCCTCCATAAAAAGGGAAAATGTCCAGACATAAGTAGGATTCAGGAACACATGGGACAGCCAAGACTGTTATTTTGAGGGTGGGAAGAAAAAAATTAAACTAAATAAATAACTAAACAGGCAAGCAATCTGTTGCATAAGCAGTATATTCCTTTTTCCAGAAGGTAAATAACTTGTCCAACTGAGCGGATGCATTGGTTTTCTTAATCTGTGCATTTGACTGGTTTACTGAAGTGCATTTTTGTGTCTGTCTCATAGAGTACATGTGGCCCTGTATCTGTAGTGCTCTGTGTATTGGCTGCCGTACACTTTCGTGTCTGTCTCGCAGAGTACATGTGGTCCTGTCTGTAGTGCTCTGTATATTGGCTGCCATATTCTCACAGAGTACATGTGGTCCTGTATCTGTAATGCTCTGTATATTGGACATGTGGTCCTTTATCTGTAGTGCTCTGTATATTGACTGCTGTACATTTTTGTGTCTGTTTCTCAGAGTACATGTGGTTCTGTATATGTAGTGCTCTGTATATTGGCTGCTGTACATTTCTGTGTCTGCCTCGCAGAGTACATGTGGTCCTTTATCTGTAGTGCTCTGTATATTGGACATGTGGTCCTGTATCTCTAATACTCTGTATATTGGCCGCCGTACACTTTTGTTTCTGTCTCACAGAGTACATGGGGTCTTGTATCTGTAATGCTCTGTATATTGGCTGTCATATATTTTTGTCTCTGTCTCAGAGTATATGTGGTCCTGTATCTGTAATGCTCTGTGTATTGGACATGTGGTCCTGTTTCTGTAATGCTCTGTATATTGGCTGCTGTAGATTTTTGTGTCTGCCTCACAGAGTACATATGGTCCTTTATCTGTAGTGCTCTGTATATTGGACATGTGGTCCTTTATCTGTAGTGCTCTGTATATTGGACATGTGGTTCTGTAACTGTAATGCTCTGTATATTGGACATGTGGTCCTTTATCTGTAGTGCTCTGTATATTGGACATGTGGTCCTTTATCTGTAGTACTCTGTATATTGTACATGTGGTCCTGTATCTGTAATGCTGTGTATATTGGACACGTGGTCCTGTATCTGTAATGCTCTGTATATTAGCTGCTGTACATTTTTGTGTCTACCTCACAGAGTACGTGTGGTCCTATATCTGTAATGCTCTGTATATTGGACATGTGGTCCTGTATCTGTAATGCTCTGTATATTAGCTGCCTTTTTGTGTGCTACTGCAGAGCACGTGTTTTTAACTGTCATTCACATGTAGCACTTTATAAGCACACATTAATTAACTGTTTGTGCTTTATGGGTAAATAGCCATCTTTTATCAGTTTAGTACATAGTTTCCATCTTTTCATGCACTGTTCATACACTTTATAAAGCTTTCATGTACTGAAGAACAAAAGCACAGGTCTCAGGTGGAATGCCAAGTAGAGGCAGGCCACTCACAAAAATCTCTAATACATTTGTAGCCCATGGGAAAGACCTGGAAAGGACCTGCTAGAGAGGAAGGTTTGAGGTCTTTCTATATGGCTTCCAGTTTTGGGACTAAAACAGGCATGGCTTCACAGCCAGCAAGAGACTTCAGTCTGACTCGTGCATTGCTATGATTGGCTAACAGCAGAACTGGATGGAGTGCCAATTGATGATCATCAGTCTGCATTTCACTAAGGCCTTTCACTCACCAGCACACTGAAGACTACGCAGTAAGCTGTAATGAGCTAGTACTAGAGTAGGAATTTAGAAAGCTGGTGGTGGAATGGCTGCATGGAAGAACTGAGGATGATGGTTAGGGGCAAGGCACATATTCTATGGAGTGTTGTAAGACGAGTGCCAGGGCTGTCACTCTTCAGCTTATTTGTGTCTGATAGAGGTAAGAAATTTGGTCCACAGTCCTGGATGGATGAGTCTCAAAAACGGACCTAATAACCAGAGAATTAAACCAATAAAGTAATAAAAAAACTTGAAGAGACAGCCAAGGGGTGCTCGACAACCCCTTTATTCAGTAGCAAATACAGTAAAAGGTTAAGCACTTTCGTCCCAGAACATTACAAAGGGAGACTTCATCAGAACTAAAAACCATCTAACAACACCGCTTAAAATGCTAAAGATAACAATCAATAAAACAATAATCCAATAAAACAATTAAAACTGTTGGTTAAATCTTTAACTCTCTAGATGCCTAAGTTTCAGCAAACAATTAATACTGCCATGATGATCATTCAGCTCAGGGTAAACAAAGGAGTTTTGCTGTAATTACCACTTTAATTCACATAATTCTAGATGTTCAGGTAATAATTTACCCAGAACATCCGGGGCAATCTGCTATATTACAGAAAACCCAAAACCAAGGTCTTTAAATTCAGCTGCATGTTTACACATGCATTAGTTAAATGTCTGGAAGTTTTTCCTATATAAAAAGCAGAACACTGTAGGCACTTTGCCAGATACACCACATTCCTAGACTGACAATTAAAATGTCCTTGAATTAGGAAATAAAATTGCATAATTTAAACCTTTTCCCTGTGGGTGTTAAGTAAGAGCATTGTTTACACATCCCACATTTAAAATTACCTAATGCCTTATTATTGTTGTTAAAACCTGTATTAGATGACTGTCTACTTTTTAACAAGTTTTTGAAAGACCTGTCCTTTTTAAATACTATGGCAGGCTTACCACCCAACATACCCATAATCGTTTTATCAAAAGTATACCCATAATCATTTGATCAAAAGTTAAAAAAAAAAAAAAAAAAAAAAAAAAAACTCCACAGTCCTGGATGGATGAGTCTCAAAAACAGACCTAGACATCCACTGCAGGTGTGTAGAGAGGTGGCAGTTGAAATTCAGTGCATTTAAATGCAAATTATCACCCTGGCAGTGGGCCGTCGGACAGAAGTAGAGTGAGCAGAAGAAATAGCTAACCAACACACACACACCTGGGAAAGGCTGGCACAGTTTTACTAGCTATGCCCCTCTGCCCAGACTATAAGGTAGTTACTGTCACTAGTGCACCGCAAAGCCAGCTACTCTAAGGCTCTTACAAGGGTACCCAATTATACTGAGTAAAAATGAATATTAATATAAATGGTAATGTTGACTAAACAGCAAGTTTTTCAGGAGCAGCCACAGTGTCACCATATACATATAAGTAGTCAAGTCAAGAAAACTTTCTCATTCAGACCATACAACAAAAAGTGCATAGCTGAACGAAAGTTTGTTCCTTCAAGCTCAAGTATAAACATTATATAGAAACAAAGAAATCATGTATAAACATAAACACAGAAACAATATACACATACACAACAGAGTCTCTAAGTCATCCAGATGTGCAGAAGCTCCACCAGTCATGCTCTATTCATTCACAGTGGCATTAACACTGACTACAGCCATCCACAACAACTTTACTACCACCATTCCATGTCAGGTCCCCTCCGACCAACAGAACTCAAAAATTCAGATTTTAAATTTCTGAATTTAGATCCAGATTCAGTCGGAAATCTGGTAGACAAAAGTTGGGTATTCTGCCACCTGAAGACCTGAATGGCCACAACAGATCAACGATTCATAATCTTCACCATGCACACAGTCATCAGCTCCATCCCCACACCAGCAATGTCCCAAGCTCAGTCCAGATCCCTCTGACCAACAAAAAACAAATCCAGATCAAGCACACAGCACCAGCAGACAATCGGGTCTCCACCATCTGCACTTGACACAACTCTCACAGTCATCAGCCCCATCTCCACACAGGCAACATACCAAACCCAGTCCAGTTCCCTCAGTTACAATAGTACAGTCTGATGTACATGTATATTTATTTTCTGTCCAGCAGGACACACTGTTATACTTTCAACACAAGCAGCTTTACAAATACATTTTTCAACACAAGCAATTGTACAAATCAGTCTGATATGCAAATGACAAGTAATTCTTTACAAAACTCCAGCTAGCTATGCTGGCATATGTTACACATCCATTGCCTCACTTCTCCTGTCACTAGCTGGCAATACCTCTCATTGTCACAGTCCTCATCACTAGGTTTCTCAAGGTTTGGGGTACTAATAGTTGATGTACTTCTTCCTGTCTGTCCTTGTTTAGTCTGTACAGTAAATCATTTTGTAACTGAAAATTTAGAAGTGAAAACTTTATTTAACTTCTTCCCCTACACTTTTAACTATATTTTCCCTTACTCTGTTCAGAGTGCCATCCTTATATTATTCCTTTTTAACATTTGCAAAAGCTTGCTAACCCTTCCCCTACCCCCAGCCCTAAACTTGATCTTAGAAAACCCTTTCAGTAATGGGTCTATATCATAATGTCGAATGCTGACAACTACAAAGCACTAAACTTCGAACTTTAAAGTTCGAAGTGTAAAAATGTTGAAACATATAACTGAGATCGCCATAGAGTGCGGAAAGGGAAGATTTCCCTTTACTGCACCGTAGTGCGATCTCAGAGTTGGTATATTTAAGTTGCGGGGGGTGCAGGGGGGCCTTCCCCCCTGCATAGAGAGGTTTTTTTTTGTTTTGGGTTTTACATTTTTTTTTTTTTTTTTGACATTCAAAGTTTTTAGACTTCGAACTTTCAAGTTTGAAGTTGTCAGCATTTGATAATCTGATATAGACCCTCAGTAACACTACCATTGTTCAGACAAATTCGGTCTTAATGTAATTCTAGGGTTACAGTTCAGGGATTGCAAAAGGAAGCTACTTTCCTTTTGCAATCCTCTTTATTTTTCTATTTTTTGATATTCTGTTAATTTTTCAAATTGCAAGCATTGATCAGTTGTTTTTCTACTCTTTTGCATTTCAGTTGTTTATCATAAACTCATCTCGGAGTATACTAACCACTCCCTTTTCTTTCTTTATGTTGCACTCCCTGTGTCTCAGCGTGATTGAATACCACTGTCTGTTTCATTTTCTTCTTTAGGCTGGTTTCCCTCTGACTCAGTGACTGAATAATATCCTCTCACTTTGTTTTTCTTTTCATTTATTCTGCCACTGCAAAAAATGTGATCTTCAGTTAAACTTTATTACTTTCAGGGAGTTCTAACGAGACACTGTTTTCTCCCCTTCACACTAGTGGAATTTTTCTTCTCAGCACTCACCTGCTGCACAGAATTCTTCATTTCTGGTGCTTTCTGTTTTAGCTTACTGATTATAATGAGGCTGCTGACCCAGTCTCCCCTGGAGAACATGCATTGTAAGAGTCTTTTCACTTTGCCCCTTCTTGGGTGGCTCTTCCTGTCTACTGCTTGATGCTGTTGGTCATTCAGAGGGTTTGGTGAAGAAATGGCTGTGGTAGTGCCCATCTCTAAATGACTGGACACAGTTCTCCAGCTTCCCAAGGACTGCGAGTGATGGAGTAAAGCTTCTCTCGACAATTCCATTGTCTTGGCTGCTTCGCACCCTCAAGAAAGAGCCCTCAGAAAAGAGCTACTGGTTCACTCTGTGTTAAGGAGTTACAGGATGTTGTACCTGACATGCTTATCAGAGGGCTTTCTTTATAAGAGCCATCGGCTGATAAATATGACTTGTTTTCATTGTGACTTGGCAGAGAGAACCTTAGAGATGCTGAAGTGGTTGCCACATGGAACCTAAAGAATAAAGTGGAATCCTAGGTGTCAACCCTGGCTAATATCTTATGTGACTGTAACATAATGCACTAGATAGGGGAAGACTGTGTGACCATATCAGGCATTGCCATTTGATGTCAGAACCTGGACCAGACACTAATTTTGTGGACATCCTCAGGGTGTCTTTCACTAATGTTCCTTATAATAGATCATCTTTGCACCACAAGTGAAAGAGAAGCTGCAAAAGAACAAGTAGAAAGGGAAGATGCTCACAACTATTAGAGTAATGTCTTCCATTCTTAAGAGAACTTTTTCTCACATCCAGAAGACTGCATAAAGTTTGTGGCTCAATAAACACCAGCAACTGCCATATGTTAAACATTCTGATAGAAGTCAATGTAATTACAGGGGTTTCCAGAATGAGCATCATCTTAGAAGCAGTGGTGGTCTGTGTAACCAGGAATTTTGCATTCCTCCTTCTGATGGCCAACTGAAAAGTCCCTGAGGATTTGTCTGACTATTCCACTCTAAAGGCACTCAGAGGTGAAATCTCCTTGCACTTTCTATTATGCAGGACAAAGTGGGTCAGGGAGGTAATATCTAGAGGCAATGATATCCCTTTTTATCCTCTCCAAGGTCCACTGCCAGCCCTTTCCAGATGTCTAGTTACTGCCTTTTGACAGGGTGGGACTAGAAGTGCAAAGTCTTCTGACAAAAAGTCTGTCCAAGACATCTTACCAGACCAGAGACTGTTTATTTGAGAGTCTTTTTCATTCCCAAGAAGACGTAGGACCTCGGACCAATCATAGACCTAAGTGACCTAAAGCTGCATGTAGAGAAGATGTGATTCTGTATTGCCACAGTGCAGTCAGTATTTCTCACTTAGAGGGGGTAATGGATTTACTCTATTGGCCTTTAGGATGCCTACCTGCACATAACAATAGCCAAAGCATCCAGTACACTACTGCACTTTTTTGGTACAGGCCAATCATTAGCAGCTCAGAGCCCTCCCATTTGGTCTCACTACAACCCCCAGGGTATTCACCAAATGTAGGTCAGCTGTTGTAATTCATCTTGGGTCGAAAGGGACATGTATTTTCTTACATGGATGATTGGCCCCTAGCAGCCTCAACAAGGGAGTCATTGATGAAAGCAATGGAATTTAAGTCACAAGTGCAGCCAATATAAGCACAGATTTTCATGGTGTCTAACTGGACTTGAAGACTTGTATTGCTAACATTCCAGCAGGCAGAACTTCAAAGCTTCAATCTACCATTCATCTTTTTTTAACCAGTCTGATGTGCTTCTACATGTACTAGACTCTGTCAGTCCAACAGTCGATTCATTTTTCTCCAGGGTTTCTAATGAACAAATTTCAGAGAAGTACCGTGTTGCGGAATTCTTCTGATTAATGATCAAAAAAAGTCAATAAGTGCTTGACGTGTGGGAAGCAAATCCCATAAAAGACTTTGTCTTTTTGGCTGTTTTGTTTGGGGCTTCAGCATGACATTTCCAATTGTCAGAATTGTGTTAGATTTAGAGCTAAGACCCTTAAGCTTGGGGCTGAAGTCCTCACAGCACACATGGAGTCCTTGGACCCAGTTCCTGTCACTCTTCTGCCATTGTTGGCTTCTGTTGCTACTTTACCAAAGAAATAAAAATGCAAAAAGCTTGTAAAAAATGGTTAAAGAACAATGACTGGAAACTAGTTCCATCAGGGTATAAATGTTTTTACTGTAACAGGCATTCCAACAAAAAAATCAGTTGGAGATGTAATAATATGGATTAAATATTGTTATGCGATCTGTGATTATTACATGTTCAGTGGTGGCACCAATGCCATAGATTGTGTAGCTGTGACAGTGAAGACAACTGTGGAATATTTAATGATTGTTGGCATGTAGAGACCACCAAAGTCAAGTGCTGATGGCCCAGAAAAATTCTTAAATTTCTTGCATGAAACACTGGATGGAAGAATAATAGTGGCTGGGGACTAAAATTCACCAAAAACACGCTGGAATAATAATGATTCAGCAATGTTGGTAAGGAAATTATTTACAATGTATGTTCAGGAACAATAATTGCTTCAAATTGTAAAAAAAAAAGTCTACCAAGGAACGGAACACACTACACATTGTTTGTGTTCCTAAGGAAATGACTTTATTTCATGTCACGTTTTACCACTGTTGATCGCAGGGTTATGTAGGTTAAATTGTTGCTAGATAATTCTGCCAAACTGAAATCTAAAACAAGGCACAGAAGATTAATACCAGATTATAAGGAAGCAAAACAGCCACTGTTTAAAACCAATTGAGTGATGTGTTTAGTGGAAAAACTGCAGAGGGAATGCAGCAAATTCTGAAAGAGAATTTGTTAGAATGTGAAAAAAGTTTAACTTCAGGATCTAGGCACACAACGTCAGGAGGAGAACAGTATAATTGATTAAGGTGAGAGGCAAAAAATATAAGAAATGGAAAAGAGATCGAACTATAACTTTTAAAACTGAAATAAGCTGGATAGATTAAACATAATGTGAGACGTGAGCAAGAAAAATGTGAAGAAAATGATTATAAAGATATTGAGCCTAATAGGAAACTATTTTATACATGTATAGGATATGGTAGGAGTAAAGACATACAAACTGAAAAGCTGTGTGTAGTTTCTAAAATGTAATGTTAAGTTGTCTCTCTCGCCTTCATTCTTGCTGGTTGGGTTCGGAGCCGATCTTTGGCTCCGACTCGGCCATTTTCTAAAGCTCGAGAGCTATTTACTGGCTCGAGGCCTCCCTATATCCCACAATGCCTAGCGCTAGATCCCCAGATCTCATTTGCCGCTTCAGCTACAAGGTTGCACTTTACTGGCTCAGGTCATATTTAACTTTTTTGTGATACTTAGTTGTTAAAATTTAGTATATATTTAAAGCTTTTTTAGTAGTGTATTACTGTTAGATTAGTTTTAGTACCCTCTTTATCTTTAATCCCTGTGTTTTCTTCCTTTTAGGAAACTCGTTTTGCTTAGAGAGTTTCTCCCCTCCCCCCCATCTCCCTTAAAGTAGCTGTTTTAATTAGAGGCTAACCCCTTCCCTTTTATAAACCCTTTTTCCAGTAGGAAGTAGTGTTTAGCCTTTGTAGTTAAAGATACATTTCTTGTTTATTTTTTCTAGTATTGTTACTCTCTTTAAATTTTTGTGTGAAGGTGTGGGACTAGTGTGTGTGTGTGTGTGTGTGTGTGTGTGTGAGTGTGTGTGTTTCGTTACACTAGTCTAATATACTTCCGTTGGTATCCCTTTTTCTTGAGCATCTCAAAGGATACCAAGGTATCCGGGTTCAAGAAGTGTGACTTGTGCTGTCAGAAAATGTCTCTGACAGACTGTCACACTTCTTGTGTTTATTGTTTGGGCGCCCTACACCTGTAGGACTCTTGCTCGGTATGTCATGCCTTTATGCAGGAGCATAGGAATAAGTTGATTCTTAGAGGGTTACTAAAACCCGAGGGGTCTCCGGCGAAGCCTTAGCCAGAAGAAAACCTCTAAGCCCACCAAGCCGTCGGCTCCCAGTACGGAGCCGTCACCAAGTGGAGCGTCTGCTTACATTTCGGTTCCGGCCGGAACCGAAATATCTGAATCTCATTCTGCTCCGACCTTGGTGTCAGAACCGTCAGGGAGCCGTAAGCGATTTAGGTCTCCATCCCTAGAGTCGATTCGCTCGGCTCCGGGGTCGCCTTTACTATAATCTGAATGGAGCCATCGGTCCCACTCCTCTCGGTCCTCGAGGCTATCCGATCATAACTTGGAGAGGGTGGTTTGTAGACTCCTCAAATCGCAGGCCCTGGCTAAAATGTTAACTAGCCCACCTCATCAGGCTGTGGCTGTTCCTGTTTCTGAAGTAGTTCCTCCTCCGACTCCTCCTGTCAGTTCGGAGCCGGAGTTTGTTGGGTCTCAGATCTTGGAAACGTCGGCTCCGATGCTTCCCCTTTCGGCTCCATCGTCCGCTCCGATTTCTTCAATGGTTCCGTCCTTGGAGGGATCTGGGCGCCGAGACTCCCTTCTTGGCTCCGAGGGGGTGAGTGGCATCGGACCCTTGTCCGACCCCGTTCTCCCTCTCGGAGCCTCGACGCAGGTAAGCTCAGCTCCTACATCAGCCTCGGAGCCGTCCCTTTCAGTGCCGGGGAGGATTCCCGTCTTTTCGGAGCGGGGATCCTCTTTTCTGCCAGACAGGGGTGCCTTCGAGGTCATGAGGAGCGTGCTGACTTCTGAGTCTGCACCTCGATCAGCCCCTTTGGCTCCTCCCCCCAGGGTGCCTGCTTCGGTCTCTGCCCCTCCTCCAGACCCCAAGCGAGGGGATCAAACGCTCCAGGTCACCCCACTGGGTGTATCTTCCTCTTCCGAGGCCTCCCCTGAAATTTCAGAGGAGCCCCCTCAAAAGAGGAAATGTAAGAGGAAACATGTTAACTCCCCCGACTGTCACGTCAGATACTGATTTGGAGGATTCGGAAGGGTCCCCAAGATCCCCCTCTGAAGATGTCTCTCTCAGACATTCTTGAGATCCTTAGGCAGAGGGGGAACTGGACTGCCCTTAACCCTTCTGAGGACAAGTCGGTATTCCTGGATGCGTTTGGTTCTCGCTCCTTCACCTCCTGGGTGTCTCCACCTTTCGATCCATTGATGGAAGTATTGGCTCGGAAGGCGTGGTCAGCCCCGGACACACTGGAACCAACCCCCCACAGGCCCACTAAGTTTATTACGGCCCCTCAAGATAAACAGTTTTTGACAAAGGGTGTCCTCGTTGATGCCATGGTGGTAGCAGCGGCCACGAAAAAGGAGTTGGCTGACACTTCTGTACCTGTCCATCCCCCTAATAAAGATTCTAGGATGATGGACAGATACGGGAAGCGGATGTTTTCTTCAGCGACCTTTTCCATGCAGTTGCTGAATTACTTGTGCCACTTCACCTGTCTCCAGAGGGATCTCCTCAAGGAGCTAGGAGATACCCTTCAAGATCCATCAGCTGCGGGGGCTCAAGACAAGATTAACTCCCAGCTGGCAACTCTTAATTCAATCATCAACTCCTCCATGCGGCTCATTTCGTATGCAGCTGATGGGGCAAGTAGGGCCGCAGGCACAGGCGTGGCCTTGAAAAGACTTGCCTGGATGCGGTTATGTAACTTTGCTGATCCCTTCAAGGTGTCTTTCACCAATACCCCTTTCGATGTTTCGGCTCTGTTTGGACCACAGGTGAAAGATACCCTTACCAGGTGTGAGCAGGAAGGCAAGACTCTCTCTGCCGTGGGAGTCCGTTTTTCTACTCCCTCTAGACCATACCCTAAAGGTCAGAAGAGTGGAAAGATGTGGTTCCGGAAACCCCATGGAGCCACGCCTGACACATGTGGCGAGTTTCCCTCCAGAGGAAGAGGAGGAAACAACAATAGACACCGCCCGCGGGGCAGAGGGGGTTCGCAGAATCAGGGCAGCACAGAATCTTTCTCTGACAAGCCCTTCCAGCACCCCTGAGGGGCTGCCCGGCTGTCCGCCTACAGAGGCAGTCAGGGGATGATTGTCACTGTACCCAGAAGCCTGGCGTCTCGTCACACGACACAGATGGGTACGGTCTATCATATTACAAAATCCCTTTTGTCCACACCCCCTTAAAAGCAAACAAGCCTATCCCAGATGTTCCACCCGGTCTAAGGGAACAGGCAGTACAAGAAATTTCAAAACTGCTAAAAAAATGGGCCATCCAACAAGTCCCAGCAGACAGCAAGGATCCGGAATTTACTCAAAGTTCTTTTTGGTAACAAAAAAGACAGGGGACTGGAGACCCATTTTGGATCTCAGCAGACTAAACAAGTCTGTTCAAAGAACGAAGTTCCGGATGGTCACGCTTCAGTCCATTCTACCCTTTTTGGGTCAGGACAATTGGATGTGCTCCATAGATCTTCAGGATGCGTACCACCATATCAAAATGGACAGGCATTCCAGAAGGTTTCTCCTCTTCCGGCTGGGAGCCAGTCATTACCAGTTCAGAGCCCTGCCCTTTGGTCTCACCACAGCCCCCAGGGTGTTCACCAAATGTATGGCAGTGGTTACCGCTCACCTGAGACAGCAAGGATTCCAGGTGTTTCCATATCTAGACGACTGGCTCCTTACTGCTACCAGCAGACATCAATTGCTGAGAGCCAGGGATTATACCATCCAAACATGCTCCAACCTAGGTACCTCAATAAATTTTGAAAAGTCTGCATTGTCGCCTTGTCAGTCTTTAACCTTTATAGGCGCAAGATTAAATACGAAAGATCTGTCCGCAAGATTTCCAATAGACAGAGTGGCAGACATTCGCCTACACGTTCAGGTATTATTAGGATGCAGAAAGATTCAGGCCAGATTCGTCCTAAAAACCTTGGGTCTCATGGCAGCAGCGATCATATTAGCTCCCCTGGCTCGCTTTCACATGAGGATTCTCCAGTGGATGCTTTTCACCCAGTGGTCCTTTCAACAACTTCCTATCTGTCACAAGATAATAATCACGCAGTCATGCAAAGACCACTTGGCTTGGTGGATGGTCTCCCCATCAGTACCCCAGGGCAGACCATTTGTCCTTCCTCCTCCAGTTGCCACGGTGACCACGGATGCCTCCCTGATCGGGTGGGGGGGCATTTTCAGGGCAGGACTGTCCAGGGCACCTGGCAACCCCACGAGTACCACTTGCACATAAATGTCTTGGAGATGAGGGCGGTGCTTTTAGCGTTGCAAGCTCTTCAGAACTCTCTACCCACTGGGACCATTGCAATTCAGACAGACAATATGTCTGTAGTGTGGTACATCAACAAGCAGGGCGGAACCAAGTCCTATCCCTCGAGTCGAGAAGCACTCAGACTATGGCAGTGGGCAATCTCCTCTTCAACGGTTTCTGACAGCAATGCACATCCCTGGGAAGTCCAACGTCATAGCGGACAGGCTAAGCAGAGCTATTCTCATGCCTCATGAGTGGTCTCTCAATCGGACAGTAGCAGACAAAATCTTCCGCAAATGGGGTCAGCCTTGCTGCGACCTTTTCGCAACTCCTCTCAACAGCAAGCGCGACAGTTTCTTCACTCTCTTCCCGGACACTCCCCCAGAGACGCTCTAGTTCACGATTGGCCCCAGGGACTTCTGTATGCATTCACACCCTTTCCCCTAATTCCCAAGCTAATTCAGAAAACTACCGTGCTGGAGTGCAGGATATGATCCTCATTGCCCTCTACTGGCCTCGACAAATCTGGTTCCCGTTCCTGCATCGTCTCCTTCTAGAGCAGCCTTGGAATCTGGACCCACTTCCGGACCTCTTGATCTATCAGTCGGGCAGGCTGCATCAATCTCTTCAGTCTCTCAACCTCACTGCTTGGTTGCTCCACTTCCAACCTTAGCCAGGCTTCCCAGTATTTCCCATTCAGTGCGTGAGATTATCCTTTCTTCGCACAAACTTACAACCAGGGAGACTTAAGCTAGTAATTGGAAATGTTCCTCTTTCTGGGCAGAGGCTAGAAATATAGATCCTTTTTACATCCCCTGTCCATAACATCCTAGACTTTTTAGCAGAACTTTTTCAAGCGGGCTCCTCTTCTGCCACCATTAGAGTTCAATTAGCGGCAATCTCAAATTTCCATATGGGCCTGTCCGAAACCAGCATCATGTCCCATAAGCTTTGCAAAGCCTTTCTTAAAGGAACAATCTTGCTCAGGCCTCCAGTGAGAGATCCCCCGCCTCCGTGGGACTTGAATTTGATCCTAGCTTCTTTGATACTGCCTCCTTTTGAACCGGCAGCTTCCTGTTCCTTGAAATTGCTTTCTTGGAAAACCCTCTTTTTGGTGGCCATTACTTCAGCGAGGAGAGTTTCTGAACTTCAAGCCCTATGTGTTCGTCCTCCTTACCTAATTTTCCATAGGATAGGGTTTCACTCGGGACTAATCCTTCGTTCCTTCCTAAGGTCCCCTACGAAAATAATTTGAATCAATCCGTTGATCTACCAGTCTTTTTTCCAAATTATTCCAACAAAGCTGAACACAAATTACACCAGCTGGACGTTCATAGGCAATTACGTTTCTATTTGCATAGGACTGAGCAAATAAGGAAATCAGACCAACTCTTCCTGTCCTATGCGAAGGGCAAGCAGGGTCGATCAGTGTCTAAAGTAACCTTATCCAGGTGGTTGTCCTTTATTATTACCCTTATTTATCAGTTGAGGAATAAAGAACTCCCTGCTAAACCTAAAGGCCACTCTACTAGGGCTTTAGCTACGTCGGTAGCCTTTCAAGCAAGACTACCAATGGAAGCCATTTGTGCGGCGGCCACATGGGCCACTCCTCATACCTTCATTTCACATTACAAATTGGATGTGGCCTCTAGGAGTAGAGCTGATTTTGGTTCCACTGTGCTCAAGAGTCTGTTCCGATGAGCCACCCAGGACTAAGGTGCTAGGGACGCTGTCCCAACCAGCAAGAATGAAGACGAGAGAGACAACTTAACATTAAGAAGTTATGTACCTACCATAACGTTCCATATTAGTTGTCTTCTTCTCGCCTTCTTTCTTGTGTCCCACCCTCCATTCCCCTAGCCTAGATAGACCGAGAAGAGTCCTCCTACAAGTCTTGTCACTGGCTGAGTCTTACCCGATTTATGTCCTCTACCTTTCTTTAGCCCTATAACTGAAGATTTTGCTATTTGGACAGTTGTCCTTTTGTATTGTTATGGTGTTAGGTCTTCCAAACGAGATCTGGGGATCTAGCACCAGGCATTGTGGGATATAGGGAGGCCTCGAGCCAGTAAATAGCTCTCGAGCTTTAGAAAATGGCCGAGTCGGAGCCGAAGATCGGCTCCGAACCCAACCAGCAAGAAAGAAGGCGAGAAGAAGACAACTAACATGGAACGTTATGGTAGGTACATAACTTCTTATTCTCCAACACAGCAGATTATAGACATGTTTACAGATTCCTAGGCAAAGCAGTTTGGCTCTACAAACTAGATGACAAATTGTCCTAGTGACAAAGGTAACCTCAGATACTAAAAACAAATTGGATCATATTGAAAAAGAATTAGTCATAGTGGACCCAAACAAAGCACAGGGAGGAGACTGAATTAGTAATAATGACCTGATGACACTTCAGCATAAACTTGCAGTATTATATCTGTTATTCACTTGGTCATTTAAATAAAGGGCGATTCCTGAAGATTGGAGACATGCACTTGTTAAACCTGTCTTTAAGGGAAAGGGGGATAGGACAAACCCAGAGTCATACAGCCCCATAAGTTTACTTTTATGGTGTGAAAGTTATTTTGGATAAATTGTCAAAATTATAATGGTTGGGACTTAAAACCATATATCAGCAGCTGTAACATATGATGTTCTATAACAATATAGTAGCTATAAATGAAAATGTGTGCTTTGATGTAATTTATATAGACTTAACTTCAGTATTTGATATGGTCATACTCAAAACACTGATCAGTAAATTAGAACCATTAGGTATTGATGTACTCTTTATAAGATAGATGGCTGCATGGCTTACAAATAAGACATGACAGGTATCATAGAGCATTTGGACACATGAAATTCCAGGTTGCAGTCAGGGTGTCTCGTACTTGTTAGTATCTTCACAAACCAAGAAATAAACAAAGTAAAACAACTCAAAAGCAGCAAATAGATGAGAGAAGCGTGCAGAACAGACCACCAGCAAAATCCAAGTTTATTTAAGCGCTTTTTGTCAAGTTTCAGACTTCATCAGAATAAAAGCACATGCTCATGACAAACATACATAAATATTTACATTGACCAATGGTTAGGTGGGGTGATGTATATATGTTTGTCATGATCATGTGATTTTATTCTGAAGAAGTCTGAAACTTGACGAAAAGCACTTAAATAAACTTGGATTTTGCTGGTGGTCTGTTCTGCATGCTTCTCTCATCTATTTGTTGCTTGTTAGTATCTTGGTAATCTGTCTTTTTCATCTGAGGTGTTCAACAGCCTGTATGCAAATAACTTGAAAATGGCTAAACTGATTACATTTGTTACAGATAGGGCATTTCTCCAAAAGAACTTTACCAAATTGGCAATTTGGGCACAGGACAACAATACGCTGATTATTACATCAAAACTGAGCATATGAGATTTGTGAGACCAAGACTAAAAGGTGAATATTTATTATTTCACACAGCGATTGATCTGTAGCTTCATTCAAGGACCTGCCTATCTGGGTAGATCCAGATTAGAGTTTTTCTAATCATATCAGTCAGTTGGTTAATGATAGTTATAGAACTGTAGGTTGTATAAAAAGATTTGTAATGTCTAGGAAATCAGAAATGATGAAATCATTTTTTGTTGGCTACATTAGACCCAAACCTGAGTAAGGGGTGACAAGATATACAACTTGTAAGAAAACCATGCTTGAGTAAACTGGAAAGATTTGTTGTTGTTTGTCTTTTTGGCTTTTCCCAGTTAGGGGTCGCCACAGCGGAACTCAGGTCCGCTAATGATTGGAAGTAGATTTTTATGGTGCCGAGTTGCCAGCCCGACGCCCAGCCTTCAGCAAAGGCATGCCCATTCATGCATGTCTTTCGAATGCCACACGACCGCAAACTGGAAAGAGTACAGTGGAAATGTACCAAAGGCATCCATGGATGTGAAAATTTAAGTATTATGAAAGACTGAAATATCTGAACTTTTATACTTTGTCATTTAAACATTTGACAGGAGACCTTGTTTAGGTATGTAGGTCATTTAGAGACCAGTTCATCTGGTAATGTTTGGGTTTGCAAAAAGTACCAGAGAATTATCAGACAGCCTATGAAGAACATTTTATAGGAATGAGTATATACCTCTCAGCTGTCCAGAGTTGTACAGGATGTCCAGATTTTGCTTTTTATTGTTGGTCTGTTCCTCATACAATTTGTGGTTTTCTGGATAATTACTGAGGATTAAACTCACCAAACTAAAGAATGACATACATTTGAGTTTCAGACTTCATATCATTCAGAAAATGCATGGTAACACAATTTTTGTTACTCTAGCAACATTCTAAGTTTAAAAAAAACAATATTTAAAGTCTGTACCTATTTTTTGGGAGTTTGCCCTCCCCCCCCCCCCCCCATTATTTTAGGATTTGTCCAGATTTATTTTGCTAAGAGGTTGAGTGGTATGAATGAGAGGTGTCCTAATTGGCTTTCTCAAAGAGTAGGTGATGCATGGAATAGATAAATTACATTAAAGCAGGTGCTAGTTTAGATATTTTTAAAGAAAAACATGGACGCTTTATTATAGGCGTAACTGTTTTGGAATATTAGCAAGCTAGAAGGGCATTGTTCCCCATGCCTGAAATATTTGTGTATATGCATTAACCCAGACCAAGGCCATAGTCACCAGAACGTGGACTTAGTCCTGTCTTACTAAATGTACACATAAAACAAAGGTACCAGTCAGCCTAACACAGCCTACGCCCCAGTCATCGGCTATTACCCAGGTCGAAACTCAGGATCTCCTTTAAAATTGCCCAGGAATTCATTGCCTTTATGAATTCTAGGGAGACCAGCCAGAAACTACAGACTACCCTGGAGCCTTTCCCAGTAAAAGACAAAGCGGTTTCTACTTTCTGGAGGAGTCCTATTATTCAGGATGTGAGGATGATGAAGAGTTGTCGTATTCTGAACACCTCCACCTGCTGCCCACTCCTGTCCTGATTCTGGCTCAGATGTTATCCTTTGCCCTGCTTCTCCCCATATGATTTATCCTTTAGAGATGCATTCCACAACATAAAGTAGGCCTTTCAGTGAAAAAGCAAGGAATTCTTTCAAGCCCAAGCTAATTACAGGCAGCTTCTAAGCTTGCCACCCCCCATACCACTAGCTATCCTACCAGTCCATGTGGTAGTAGATATCTCTTTACATCCAGACTCTCTCCCCCCTGCTCCAAGGAAATTCGACCACGTGTATTGAGTGGTCTAACAAACATCTCAACAAGAACTTGCAAGCTAAGTCTAATGTAGTGTCTACCGAATCTTCCAAGGATGAACCTAAGCCTGCTGCCAGGCACTCCCTACCTAATAACGGGGAAGGTAGACTACTGGACAGGTTTAAGAAAAATGTCTCGACACATATGCTACCCTCATCATGAGGGCCCTCAGTTGCCAATTTCAGTTATTAAAATAGTTGTGACCTTGCAGGAAAAATCATTACCAAAGCATAGGGCATTTAAATTGGGTATTAATGGATGTACAGGGCACAGCTACAGCAGCACTCAGGATTTCCAGACATTCTCCGAAGTGTGGTTACAGTGATATAGATGCATCATGCAGAGCAGCGCCGGCATGCATGGCTGAGGACCCAGCCACTCTCTGACTAATTTAAGGCTGAACTCTTGAATTCCTCATTGGATGAAGAATTCCTTTTTGATCCTCTTGCAGAGAAAGTTTTTGAGATATTGGAAAGTAAATAAAAAGTAAATAAAAACTGAGAAAGAATGTTATATGTCTCAACCCAAATATATGATAGGATCCTCCTTCTAAGCCTTGGGCTCTGCGCCCTAGGCAAGATAACGGGAGGCCCCAATCAAAAAGGCCGGGACAGTGCAGAAGAGCTGCCTGAGCAATGCCGTAGACCTGCGGGCCAAAGACTGTATCCCCCCAAGAGAACAGCTGGGAATCTTCACAGCCCTCCTTCTCCCCCTTCCCAACAATCCCCTCCCCACTAGCAGAAAAACTTTCTTCCTTTCTAAACCAATGAAAATGTATCACCTCAGGTCAGTGGGTACTAAGCATCATAGAAGAAGGGTACTTCATTCATTTCATTGAAAGGCCTCCCTTCTTGGGGATACCAAAACCTCCAAGAGACTCTCCTTTCCCCCATCTTGCAAGCACTCTTGTAACAGGGATCAATTCAACCAGTCTATGCTGAGGAGGCAGCAGGATTCTACTCCAGGATTTTTCTAATCCCAAGAAAGTGAGGAACTTTAAGGCCAATTTTAGCCCCTCTTAAAGTTAAACAAGTACCTATACATTCTCAAATTCAAAATGCCGATGTTTCAAAAATTGCTGCCCATGAATTTTGCAGGAGCTTACATGGTTGCAGTAGATCTGAAAGACACCTGTCTTCATGTGCCTGAAGCAAAAGAACACAGGAGATGCATTTGATTCAAAGCAACAGGTTTGCACTACCAGTTCCCTGCTTTACCATTTGATTTATCTGCTATACCCAGACTTTTCACCAAATGTCTAGCCCCAATTGTAGCACATTGCAGATCCGTACCTGGATTGTTGCATCATCCAGAGGAAAAAAAACCTTCTTATAAATTTCTTTGAAGGAAATACACCATGAAGCTTGAAACCATGTGCAAATATTTCTCTACCAGAGATGGACAAGACAATAACCACAGATAATTCCAAAGTAGCTTGGTGAGCACACTTGGGACCAATGAAGGTGCAAGGTGTCTGGACCACAGAGTAAAGAGACAGTCACATAAACTAGAAGGAGTTACTGGCAGTTTTTCTAGTAATTAAAGCTTCTCAAATCAGCCTACCCCAGGAGCATTGCAAACATATATATGGTACATAAACAAGCAAAGGAGAGCTCATTCTTACCCCCTGTTCAGTCTAACAATAAAGATTTGGCTATTGACACAACAGTTGCAATCGACACTGCTAGAATCCTAAATCCTGGGCTAGCACAACACCTTAACAGATTCTTTGAGCAGGGACAGCCTGGACCCCAACAAATGGATGCTAAAAAAGGAAACTTTCTTGGAACTCAGCCATCAGCGCTAACACTTCAGTGTAGACCTTTTTGCCTGTCACCAGAAGAGACAACTTCAAAGGTTCTGTTCATGAACCCATCAAGCAAGGGACATGGAGAAGCAAATGCCTTCTCATTCAAATGGACATGAGACTTTCTTTATACCTTCCCATCTTTTCCCCTGTTTCCCAAGGTACTGAACAAGGTAAAGTCAGACAGACCGAGCATGATACTGATGGCCCCTTTCTGGCCAAGGCAACATTGGTTCTCCCTCTTCTCGACCCTCAGTGAGGGGAGAAATTACATTCTTCCATAAGTTGTAGACCTAATTACTCAGCTAAAGGAGCCTGTCATTCATCCTCACCTGAGCACCCTCGACTAACAGCTTGGAGGATTGGTTTCTGACCCCAAGTATCAAAGTGCTATCCAATCCTGAGAGAAGCAAGACAACTGAAAACCTGAAAATCATTCTTGTCCAAATGGAAAAGATTTTCTCTTTTGTGCAAAAACCAAAGCCATTAACCCTTCACTGGCAGACATAAACCTAGTGTTAAAGTACCCGACAACACTATTTCACCAGGGACTTTCTTGTTCCAGTGTTAAGGTGCATGCTTCGGCTATCTTTCCCTGCCTTACCTGCTCCCTCCATCTGAAACTTTTTCTTAAAGGGGTCATACATCTTAGGACTCCCATGAGAAACCCTTTCCCCTAACTGGCATTTAAACTGTGTCTTAAGAAAACATACTACCTTTTGAGCCAGCAGCTTCTGCTCCCCTAAAGATGCTCACTTGGAAGACCACCTTGCTCATAGCCATCACTTCAGCCAAGGTCAGTCTGAGAGCTACAAGCCCTGATGTGCAAGGAACCCTCAGTTGTGTTCCTTAGGGACAAGGTAACCCTTCAAACTCATCCCTCCTTTATGCCCAGAGTAGTGTCAGAACTCTCCTTGAATCAAGCTGTTCATTTGCTAGTCTGTCTTTGTCTTTCGGCTTTTCATGGTTAGGGGTTGCCACAGCAGATCACCAGCTCACCTAAGCAGATCACTGGTCCGTAGATTGATTGGCAGTGGAGTTTTTACACTGTCAAGTTCCCAGCTTGTTCCCTAACCCATACAATAAAGCTGAGCAAATCCATAGGTGTACACTGGCAGATCGGGTATTACCTGGACAGGACAAATTTCCCCTAACAGAGCAGACCAACAAATAGTGGCATCTGCAGAAGGAAAAGAAGACAGACCAGTCTTCAAACAGACTATCTCTTGGTGAATAGCCGACTGCATTATCTTATGCCCATCATGGCAAGCCAGTAACAACCCATGTCAAGGCCCACTCTACCAAAGTACAGCCACCTCTACCTCTCTTAAAGGTATTCCTACACAGACTGTTCCAGAAGCTGCCTCATGGATCCTACAAAACCTGCTTTCCCAAGAGCCATCAGACTTCCTGCCTCCCAACTAGTAGACTAATGTTACAGTACAAATTTCCACCTTCCTACCCCTCTGCTTGCTGCCATCTCCTGGCCCCTCATTCCAGGGGGAGGGGGGAAGCATTTCATATGGGTATATCTAATGTAACATTATCCCCTACTTTTACTTCTGTCACATAGCTGATACTGTCCCCTATTCCTGTCCTAAAAAAAAAAATCTTTTGACATCTTGAAGGGTTATGCTGTACTCGTGCATTAAACTTCTCTTCACTGCTAGAAAGACCTGAAAATGGCACTAGTGGACACCCCTCTTGTACTTTAGCATCTAGACTTCAGCCAAGGGATGTCCAATGGCTGGGGATGATGAAAAGACTGTGGAAAATGGGCCAGTTACGGGCGTCTTCATGGCATAAAACCCAAGGGATGAGTACTGCAATATTGATTTACATGACCATTCACAATTATGGTAAGTGTGACACAGCTGTACTTTTTTGGACCATCTGCTACAGAGGTCCTTGTAAAGTGTAATGAAAAAAGGTATGCTGATTCATGGGATCTTTGTTGTTTCTGTCTTCCTTCTCTGAGTTAGCTAAGGAATTTAATACTTCCCCCATTGCCTTATTTTAAAGGCAAAGTAAATGGGCCCAACAAGCTGCTGGTAAGCAAAAATGTAAAAAAGCTATGGTAGGAGATTCCAAAAAGTAGAGGATCCCCTAAGAACTAAGAACAGTATAATAAAGTCTGCATGACTGTTTACAAGACTTCCCCTCTCTGACCCTGGCAAACCCGAAATCCATCAAGGTTACTTTTAACAATGGAGTCTCTCTCCCTTCTTTAGAAGGAGTCCCCCTCAGTGCAGCATATGCTCGGTCAGGGGGTGTTAAAAGCTCTCCCTCTTCCCTCATCTCTTTTAGGAGAAGGGGTTTATTCAAAAATGCTTCTTTTTTTACCTCTTATTTTAATTTTCAGTTGTCTGGTCACCTTAGATCAAAATAAGCATATCATCACATTACTAGATGCATATTTCAGAAGTTTATAGTGTTTGTGTCTAGATCACGTTATCAGTGTCTCTGGCTTACCCTTTGGTCTCTCCATTGCTGTAAGGATATTTAAAGTATCTAGGTCTTATAACGCCTACTGCAGACTGCAAGGTGATCACATTTTTCCTTATTTAGGCTACCAGCCTTTCTTTGCAGAGTTTTTTCAGTGTCAGGAATCTCTCACAAGGGTAAGGAATCTCATATGGATTCCAGGAGAATATACAGATGTCTGGCTAATTCTTACAGAATTGTTTTCCCTTGGTGTTTCTAGGGCATCTCAGTACAGAGCTTTTCTTCTACAGGAAAAAAGCAGATCTGTATCTAGATCTGTTCCTGAGTTATTTCACTTAAAATTACTGTCTCAGTAAGGGAATTCTTCAGGAATCTGAGTCTCATGGCATCTGTGATTATCATGTTACCTTTTGCAAGACTCCATATGGCAAAAATCCAGCGCTATCTGTAATCTAGGTGGTCCCAACATCAACATCCCTTAACATTTCAGTTTCCAGTTTTGAAGTTTGTGAATAGGGAGATGTTTTGACTGGAGACCCCATTTTTTCATGTCAGCTCTAGCAGTATCTGTCACTACAGATGCCACTGATTTTGCATGGGAGGGAGTTTCTGTGGGGATAAAAGTGCATGGTCTTTGGAACAGAAAAGACAGACCAAAAGACATAAAATGAGAGAGTTATTAGCACATATAAATGTTCTCAACCTTCTAATTCAGTTCTGGTCCCTGGAACCTTTACAAGCATTTAGAAACAACACCGCAGTACATAAATAAGCGAGGGGGATCCAGTTCTTAGCATTTATGCAAACTAGCCATGGTATCCTGGGGTATAGCTTTACAACACAATCTCACTGTACAGGCATCTGGCATACCATCAGAGTAAAATTGTGTGACAGACAAGCTGAGCAGGACCAGGACAGACCCCACTATTGGAAATTCTATCAGGATGTCTTCTAAGATTTGATCCAGCTGTGGGAACACGTCAAATAGATCTTTTTGCTTCCACTCTCAACTATTAGTTGGCAAAATTCCACTCCAGTTCCCCATTGTTGAAGGCCTGGAAAACATGTTTTTTCTTTTCCTTAGACAAGAATTTTACTGTGCGCTTTTCCACCCTTTCCAATAATATCCAGGGTCATTCTGAACATTTAGAAGGATTTTTCAAAGATCATTATAGTGACTCCCTTCCAGCCCAGGCAACAGTGGATGTTTTTGTGTTTCACTGTTGCAATCATCACATTAGGGTTATCCCTGCCATGGTAGGCCTTGGCCGGCCCGAATACCAGAGGATTAGTATTTCTGGGTCGGTTGCTGTCACTTCAGGACTGACGTCAGGTCGTCAGTAGTATAAAGTAAGGCAGCCAACGCCATTACATCAGTCTCTCTTGCCATGGAGCCTAAAGCAGAAGGAATTCGCATGAGTGCCGGTTGGCCGCTCCCCGAGTTTCATCTACCGAATTGAAGTTGAAGTCTTCTAAAGCTAAGTACCCTGTTTGGGGATCCTTTTTTCTTGCACTAACCGATGTCAGAAAAAGGTAATAATTGCCTCGCCTTTGGAAAGCAAATACCACACCAAGACATTCATTCTTACTGCATCACTTGTTTAGGCCCAGACCATGACATCCCCTGTTATCGCTTCTGTGCTTTGTTCAATGCCAGAACTATCCGTCGTCGGGCCCTTATTGTAGCTAGATTTATTCGCTTACAGTCCTTGAATTCCGATATGGCTTCAGTAAGCCATCCAACAGCAGATCTTCCAAAAAAAATGTAAAGATAAAGACAGAGACTGACTGCACAGGTCCATACCTACCGACGACGCTTCCATTAAGCTAGTCGTCAGTTCTCCGGTCCTTAGTGAGGTGCGTTTGCAGCCCCTGATGCCCGCTTCTATGGATTCGCAGGCCACTACCGAGACCCTTTCGGAGTCCGGTATGCTGCAAAACTCTTATTCGACTAAGGATCTTGCAGTCGTCTCTACCTTGGATGAGTCTGGAGCCGCTGAGCAGGCACTGGCTTCTGAGGAAGTCCTTCGCACTACCGATTCTCGACACAAACTGATGTCTTCTTTCAGAACTACCGTTCTTTTGAAAATGACAGTTTCTTAGGCCCAGGGTATGAACCACACCCAAGAAACTGACAACCCAATCTCGGGCACCTGCTTCCTTGCCTCAATCTCAAATGCTTAAAATGGCAGAAGACCTTATCATGCTGATCAGGGGAAGCCAAGCTACCCCTTCCAAAAGGAAAAGAGATCTGTCCCTTGCAGTTTTGTCTGAACAAAAGTCAGATGACTCTGATGCATCTGAAGACATGCAATCCCTCTCTACTTATGAAGATTCTGATGTAGAGGATTCCATTCCTTCAACCTCTCCCCTAGAGGATTTTTCCTTTGGGGAAACCCTTCATACCTTAAGGGAGCATTTCCAATGGGAGAGTCAAGACTACCCTCAGTCTAAAAAGAGACTGAGGGAATTCTTAGATCTTCCACAGCACAGACCCTTGGCCATCCCCCCCAGTCCTGGATGTTTTCCTGGAATCCAGCTTGACACCTGACACCCTCCCTCCTGCACGCAGAAAACCAGACATGTACTGTAGAGTCCCTGACTCGCACAAATCTCTTTTTAAAAATCCTACTGCTGACCCTGAGGTAATTTCTCAAGGGCCTAAAGGGATTAAAGCAGTCTCTGCTAAGAATCCCACCCCCTCAGATAGGGATTTCTGAGCACTAGACAGCTGGGGTAAAAAGTATACACCTCAGCTACTCTTGCTATCAGGCACTAAATTGTCCATTCCATATGCTAAAATTTCAGCAACCTACCTTGGAACTCCTCAAACAAAAAATGTCTTCCTTTCCTGCTTGTGCAGAATCTAGAGAGTTACAAGAGTTAATGCATTCTGCAAGTCAAGTAACTAAACACACCTTGCACTGTGGTTTTGATGCCCTAGAAGCTTCTTGCAGGGCAGCAGTTGCTGGATCTGTCATTAGAAGGCATGCATGGCTTAAGGAACAGCCCCTGCCAGACCATGTCAAATCTAAATTGTTGGATGCCCCCTTGCACAAAGACAACTTATTTGGCACCAAGGCAGAAGAGGTCTTAAAAAAAGATGGAAGAAAAAGCAAACTCTATGCAGACAGTTAAGGATTTCTTATGGGTCCAGCCTCCCAGGTTCAGCAGGCACTGTCCCACCAAGCACTGGTCCTTTCCTGCTCCCACTAAGCCAGTCCAGCCCAGGCCCCGGGGAACCAGACCTCCCAGACAGCAGCCACAGGGAATGCAAAGATCTAAGCAGTGGACTACCTCCACTTCAAAACCAGGGAGTTCTAAGCCACCTCCTTATGGTAAGAACTCACAATGACTCACCTCCCCCACCCCCACCCTCTGCCTACCTTCACTTACCCATAGGAGGAAAACTCTCATTCACGCAAGCACCTGGGCCACCATTACCAATGACCACTGGGTTCACAACATAGTGTCTCAAGGATACAAATTTTCCTTCCACACATTTCCAACCCCAAAAGGGTTCCTAGATCTACCTCCAAACCAGTGGTTAGCGGATCAAAAGCAAATCCTTTCCCTGCTTTCTATGAGGGCAGTAGGCACGTTCCTGCAGAGTAGATAGGCCAAGATTTCTACTCCAGACATTTTCTGGTGCCCAGAAAAGAGGGCACCTGGTGCCCCATCCTCTATCTATCCATTCTAAACACCTTCCTGGTGATCCCAAAATTCAAAATGCTCACCCTCCAGCATCTGCTACACATGCTCTCCAAGGATGCTTGGCTAGCCACCCTAGATCTAAAAGATGTCTACCTCCACATTTCTATCAGGGAATCATGCAGGAAATATCTCAGTTTCAGGGCAGGATCTCAACACTTTAAGTTCTCTGCACTTCCCTTTGGCTTATCTATTGCTCCCAGAGTTTTCACAAAATAACTGGCTCCGGCCATTGCCTTTTGCAGACAAAGGAATATCCAGATTTACCCATACTTAGATGACTGCCTTATTCAGGCAGACAGCCAGGAAAAGCTGCTCAACCCCCTGGCCTTTGTAAAGACCCTACTAACCTCCCTAGGGCACACAATCAATGAAAAGAAATCCAAACAGGTGCCCACCCAAAGAATTATCTTCCTGGGAGCAAGCCTGGACACAGCATCCCAGATGGCATTCCTTACACCAGAAAAACAAATTTCCCTGACAGCCTACTTCTCTCAACTAGCCACCAGACCTCAGTTATCTGCAAGGAAGATCCTGCAAGCACTGGGGTTCATGGCATCTTGCATACTATTCATTCCATATGACAGACTGCATATGCAATGGTACCTAAAAAGCCTTTGGTGTCAACACAAGACCTGGAGACTCTTATACCTTTAATTCCTTGCCTCAGAAAAGATTTTCTTTGGTGGGCAACAGCATGCTCTTACAACAAGGGCCTACCTTTCTCTCCACCCCCCGCTACCCAGACCCTCACCACAGATGCATCAGGGATGCACACCTGGAGGCAGGTGCATACAGGGCCAATGGAGCCCGCAACAAATCCCTCTGCACATCAACCAAAAAGAGATTATGGCTGTCCAGAATGCCTTGATAGCTTTCAAGCCCCTTCTCTCCCCAGGGGTTCATCCTGATCAAAACAGACAACACCACTGTGATGTGGTATATCAACAAGCAGGGAGGGACTCGCTTCTACCCTGTATGCAGGCTGGCCATGACCCTTTGGCATGCCGCCTCTGCCATGCAACTGCACCTGTTAGCACAATTCCTACCAGGTTCCCTCGACTCTCTGGTAAGACCCATTAAGCAGAAATCTTCTGGACCCACACGAGTGGCAGCTCAATGGAAGAACCTTCACCCTAATAACTCAGAAATGGGGCACCCCGAAGGTTGACCTCTTTGCCTACCACACCAACCATTAGCTCAGCAAAGTCTGCACCAGGGAGCATCACTGCAAGGCTTGGAAAGTGGATGCTCTGTCCTTCCCCTGGATCAGTCTATTGGTCTGTGCCTTTCCTCCACTACCTCTCATCCCTAGGGTACTTCTCAAAATAAAGGAGGAAAAACCAAGGACAATTCTTATAGCTCCAGACTGGCCTCACCAGCACTAGTACCTCTTGCTGCGCAGCCTGTCCCCACTGCCACCATGGCATCTTCCTCAGATTTCAAACCTCCTGACCCAGAGGGAAGGGGAATTCATGCATCCCCAAATTGCAGGCACTCAGTTTGGCAGCTTGGCTTATTCCCTAACCCCAAATCAATCTGCCAACCTCAGTAAACAGGTTCTAGATGTTATATGTGATGCCAGATGCCCTAGCACTAAAAAGTCTTATGTTGACAAATGGAAAACGTTCTGCACCTGGATCCGGGCTAAGGGAGCCAATATGGCACAGCCCTCCATCCCTCTCATCCTGGATTACTTAGCTGACCCTACTACACAGTGGCCTCTCTTTCTCCTCTGTACAAATTCATACCTCTGCTATCTCTGCTCATTTCCCCACTGAGCATCCACTTTTCTCACACCCTTTTATCAAACAGTCCCTAAGAGGGGTTAGCATCTTGAGGCCACCCAGAAGAGCACCAACCCCAGCTTGGAACCTTAACTTTGTGTTGGAAAATCTCACCCCCCCCCACACACACACACACACCTTCGAGCCAGCTTCTTCTGCATAGCTAAAATTTCTCTCCTGGAAGACAGCTTTCCTTCCGGCCGTCACTTCAGCCAGAAGAGTCTCTGAGCTGCAAGCGCTCATGGCTGTGGAACCTTTCATCATCTTCCATGCTGATGGGGTATCCCTCAGAACTAACCCATCCTTAATGCCCAAGGTGGTGTCCAGTGTGGCTCTCAACCAGTCCATTCATTTGCCCACCTTTTTTTCCTAATCCCTAGAACAAGGGGGAAAGGATCCTGCACTCTCTAGATGTGCACAGACAGCTCATATTCTATCTAGACAGGACTAAATCATTCAGAAAGTCTAATCAATTGCTGGTTAGCTTTGCTACTGGGGCAGAAGGCAAAGCCATCTTCAAACAAACCATTTCCAAATGGATAGCATACTGCATCTATTTCTGCTGCAAACAACATGGAAAGCCTTCCCCCAGGGGGTCAGGACTCACTCCACCAGAGCAGCCTCCACCTCTACAGCTTTCCTTAGAGGAGTCCCCACCAGGGTCATCCTGGAGGCTGCCACTTGGACATCTGTTCACACTTTTACCAAGCATTACCATCTGCCTCTCTTCTCCAAATTCAGGGCAGGGTTTTCCTCTGCAGTCTTGTAGGGCATCCTGGCCAGCTCCTGGTTTCCTTGACTGCCTCCACCCATTTCCTCAGCTTTGGGAATCAACCCAAATGTGATGACTGCAACAGTGAAACACGAAAAACCTAGTACAGTTGTGTACACTTACCATAAATATAGATGTTCGAGTGTATTCACTGTTGCACTCCTGGTCTCCCTCCCTCCATCCCTCTTTCTTCCCTTTCCTTACAAGGGACTTATTGGTATTTACTTTCTACTGGTGGGGTTCTTTCACCAGAACCTAGATCCTGCTTGGGGGCTCCTGACAGGTTAGGGCAAGAAAAACTGATGTAATGGCGTCGGCTGCCTTATTTTACACTATTGATGACCTAACATCAGTCCTGACACAACAGCAACCGACTCAGAAATACTAAGCCTCTGGTATTTGGGCCGGCCGAGGAATACCCTGGCAGGGATAACCCAAACGTGATGACTGCAACAGTGAATAAACTCGAGCACGTACATTTATGGTAAGTGTACGCAACTGTACTTGCTTCCTATTTTTGAAAGACCAAAGGCAGGCTCCTCACAGACCGGATCCTGACCATAACAATAGAACTGACTGCTTGGATACCTTTTTATGGCGATGTTTAGCAGGTATAAAAGGTGAAAACAAATCATGCAACTAGAAAACTGTATATTAGTAAATAGAAAAGATTTTTTTTTTTTTTTTTAGTAGGTGCAAAGAAAATAACTAACACCCTTTCAGGGCTATTGTTTCTCTGGTTCTACATTATTTGTGTGAGTTTTTATCCTATGGCCTATCATTCTCTTCAATCTAGGTTCAATGCAGTCTAACATGAAGTTTTTGAAAGGGGTGTTGCGTATAAAGCCTCGTGGAAATCTGGTGGCTTCTCCTTTGGATCGTAAATTTTATGTTAGTATAAGTAATTTTTGCTCCATTTGAACTAGTTTATCAGGCTGTCTTAAGGTTACTGACATAGAAAACAGCATTACTATTTCTTCTTTTTCTAGAGCTTTCAGGGCAACAAGCACTACCTGTAGGGTAGGGAGATAAATTCCCTTTGAACTGCAGAAGACCTCAGTTAGGTTTCCAAACCTGCTAGTGAAACATTCATTTTCAGGACCAGTGACAGATCCTGTTTCAGCAATTGAAGGCCCACTCAGAGATTGATAGAAATTGCCAACCACTCTAAAATCCTTTTGGCAAAGATCTGACATCACAGGCTCAATGAATGTGACATAACTCTGCAGCAATGAAGACTGTAGTCACTATCATACCCAAGTATATGAGTGTCAGTGCTTGGACCTTCACTATATCTTTCTCCAGAATACTAAGTCTGTGATTTCTTGGCTCTATCAGGCTTGCTCAAGTGACCAGCACTGGAGTCTGTCAGGCTCTGCACTAGTAAAGACATTACTCTGAGTGAGGCTCAGTGAGGACTCTCCACATTTTCATTATCCTTTGAGTGTGCATCCATGAGAGCATATAAGCCAAGGAAACTAGCAAATACTTCCTAGATATGATCAAAAGATGCCAGTCATTTAGGTAGATGAACACCACGTGGACCTTCGCAAGCTTTCCATCACAGTGTCTAGCAATCCTGTAAGTTCAGAGATTATGGGATCAAACTTGCAGCCTATACTGGAATTTAAGAAGCTTGACAGATGTCACCATGTGTTAGTATTTTTTGCCTCCATATGCATGTCAAGTCTCCTTTAAAAGATGTGAGGGGTCCAATAAACAGAGCTCCTTCAAGAGAGATTGAGGCAGTCATGTCTGTGCTCTTTGGCTATATTTGGAAGGTTGAGGTCCTCCTACAAGTGGACAGCCACAACCCTGAGACCTTGCTTAACTGCTGACTTTTGAAGGCAGTCGAGAATTGCCTGTCCCTCCAAATGTCAGCATGAGTGGCTTTCACTGTGGACAGTTGGGGGAGAACAGGAATATCTAGGAGTTAAGATTCTCTTTCTGTCAACCCAAGGTCACATGACCCTTCCCTTGCTGATTGTCTCACTCTGTCAAAGAAAAGGAGCAAAAATAGAGGTCCTGTATGTCTAAGAAGAAGTATCCAGGTGGTGCTACCAGGCTACAAAGGGTCCAGATATTATTCCAGGTTCTTTTTGGTGCATCGAAAAACAAAAAAGATGATGGACCATAGGCTCCTCTCTGACCTAAGCAACCTAAGTTCACTCATCCCCAAATACATAGTTTGCATGCTGCTTGTGCAAATGATCCTTCCTTGTCTAGTAGAAGGAAATTGGATGTTATTTGGACTTCTAAGGTGCTTATTTACATATAGTAGACTGCAAGTAATCAAGGAGGTATTTGCAGTTCATAGTCTGTGCCAGTCATTACCATGAGTGAAGACTTTCATTTAGTGCTGCCTCAACCAGCAGGATGTTCACCAAATGTGTTTTTATTGTGGCAGCACAACTGTATATGCAGGGTGCCAGTGTTCTTGCATATGGGCAACTGTTTTGGCATTGCCTCTTCTGTAAACCAGTTTGCAGTGGTGGAGTCTGATTGGTTTGTTTCAATTTCTGGAGATGCATTTGAATGCAACCAAGTCCTTGCTACAGCCACACAGTGCCTGATACTTATAGGCTCCAAGCAGGATACTCATACAGAGCGAGATCACTCATGGACAGGGCTCAGATGCTTCAGTTCAACGTGTCTGTTCTAAAATCTTCTACAGCAAATGCCTTTGTAAGTGAAGGTGCAGCGTCTCATGGAAGCAGTTTTCTATGATCCTCGTGCCAGACGTTATTCAGCAGTTCTTAATTAGACCCTTTTGGTCATGTGATCACAGAACACTGACCTGATGAAGCATGAGATCTGTGCACGTTGATAAATGTAAATGACATTTGTCATGGTGGACAGATACTGGCAGTCTACCTCTGGGCAATCCATTCTGCCTTCCATCTTCCATGGCAACTTTCAACATGGATGCTTCTGCCCTGGTGTTAGGTAGAGGTCATTAAAATGAGCAGACAGTTCTTAATGTCTGGAGAGAAGAGCAGTTTTTCTAACACTTCATGCCCTCCAAGGCTGCTCTCCTTGATGACTTCTGATTGTAAGCAAAAATAAGGCTGTTGGTATATCAAAAACCAAGAGGGAATTCAATCCCACCTCTTATGTCAGGGGTCTGTAAGAGTGTAAGGGAGTAGGCTATGTTCACCAACCATCATTTGGCTGCAGTTTGCATTCCTGGGGGGAGACCAGTTCTCTAGTAGACAAGCTGAGCAGATGCTTGCTGTTGTCCCACATGTTGACCCTCAGCTTCTGAATGACAAAGAAATTCTTAAAATTTGGGCAGCCTGATCATATCCCAACCCATCCCCAAGTGCAAGGACTCCTGCTCCCTTATCTTGTCATGAGGAGACCTCCAGTGGCATTACAGCTCACAGGTTGCCAACTGGACTCCGCTGCACTTTTGACCATTTTCTTTGATGACAGTTTGTCTATAAGACAAAGCTTCTCAGTGTCGGTCATTCTTATATCTCATCATTGGACCCAATGGAATTAGTTTCCTCCTCTTCTTTCATTGGAGAAGCTCCACTTGTTGAAACCCTCTACAAACCTTTTGTTCCATTCATGAAGCAAATGTCCCCTACACATTTATTCCCTGTAGCTCACTGCCTGGCTTCTCCACTTGTAACTGTGAATAATCCAGTCTGTTTAGGAGGAGTGGTGGGTTTACTACCATTTGTGCAAACGACTGCACGTATTATGCCGAAAGTTAGATCGTTCTCAAAATGTTGTGTATTGCAAAGTCAAACACACTTATGCAAATGCAGTAGTGCATTCGCATAAGTGTGTTTGACAAATTGTATGGAGATCATGGTATAGTGAGGTTTGGAAATTCATCCATATCCCCACGGTAGTGCAATCTCCGAGTTGGAATATATTATCAGAGGGTGTAGGGGGGCTTCCCCCTGCTAAAATGTGATATGTTGTATAGGAGTTTCATTTGCATGAGCTCTTATACAGATATCACGTGATGTTTTCGAAGACAATGTCGATTCTGCTGAGTCGACATTGTAACGTGGCCGAGATTCCAGTTTTGATGGTTTACTTTGAAATTGCGAATATAAATTGTTTTGCCTTTTACAATTTTGATAGTACCGGAGTAGTGCCTCATCTGTCTTCAATCCAAAAACATGATTCTGCAAAAATATGTTACAACAAATGGGCTGTGGCAAAGAGATTTGATCCCTTTTCTGCTTCTAATCCTGCTATACCTGACTACTTAAAGGACAACCGCACCCACAGACTCAAAAAAAACATGTTTATTTCATCATGGTTTGGTGTTTCCTACATTTTAACACCACTCTAGGACTATTTAGAGCTTTTTAGATATTTTTATATGCAATTTCTGACTCTGACCACATGTGGTCTGGCATCTTGAAATAATTCTGACTGTTTAGTCTGCCTCTAAGTATCCCAGAATGCATTGTTTGTCTCCAAAAAATTGCATCAGATCTGCCACGTTTTCCTTAAAGCTCCTGTCAGTGCACTGATTTTACAGGCATTCACTGCTGTGTTAATAGTCACCTACTTTTGGTTAAAACTTTATCCTTTTTCAATGACTACTTTAAACACAAGCAGTGCAAATGCTACAGAACAGAACTGAAAAGTGCATTTTATTGCTCTTTCATCTTAGAAATGCTAACTTGATTTCTTTTGTGAAGGCTGAAATCTAGTTCTTCAAGGTATCTCCCCTCCCCCTTCACACCTACCTTCCCTAGCTGTCAAAGAGCTAAGGGTAATTTGACCCATTATCTACATGTGATTGGCAGCTCACAGCAGGTGACCAGACTATTGTATTGTTTTCTTGTCGGCTTTTCCTTCCTTACAGTGGGAGACTTTTTCGTTGCACTCCTCCTGTCAAATTTAGAACCAAGCTCCATAGCAATGGGAATAATCACTGTTTTGCAAAGCATCAAACTCCCACTTATTTTTCCTTCCTGTTTGGTTGAATAGCTAACAAATGATGCACTATAAACATGAAATATTTCACAGACTTGCATGACAGCACCCACATGCTTTTTTAGTGGTAATTTAAGAAAATTACAGTATTGCATACTAGTAATCTGATGTAGTGTTGTCGATTAATTGTGACAGACATTTGCTTCTTATGTAAAAACATGCAATTAATGTCTATGCATGGTCACTGCAAATTTATGCTCTTAGTTTTTGCAGTTGTTACTGTGCTTCTGCCTGTACTTTGTCAGACATCAGTAGGCCTCTTCAGAAAAGTGAGATTATAGTTTGACAGTTTTGCTAGGTGGAGTGGGCTTGGCAAGGCAGCTCTGACATCACAATGTGGGAGGTCCACTGGCTCTTCTATACAGCATGCAAATCAGGTGGGGATTACATCACTTTGGGGGAGGAAACATCCTAGTAGCTACAGCAAGAGCTCTGGCAGATGTGACATCATCATTTCAGAGCCAGCTAGAGGTTTTTCAACTTTGTTTTCAAAATGAAAGTAAAACAGTATGGAAAGGGAGGAAGGAAAACAGTTGAGTGGATTAGTTTTTAAAGCTGCATGGTTGATTTTGCAAGGCTGACTCAATGAACAGGGACTAAAAGATACAACAGGTTGAGCAATCTGCTTTAATATCCCATTGTTGTCCTTTAACTGGGATCTTTGATTTGAGCCTGAGCTGTTCGTCTATTAAATTTATTAAAGTATGTATTTGAATTTTCACCAAGATAAAGAAAGTATGTCAGTGGCATTCTTAAATGTCCCCAAGAACTTTCCTGCTGACACATCTGTTAAAGGATTCATTGATGCCCTAGAGTTCAGTTGTCGTCTTCATAACTTTTGATTTGAACCAGCAGCTACAGCGGAATTAGGATTACTGTCTTGGTAAAAAAAATGTTCTTTGTGGCTACCACCTGTGCCCATAGAATTTCTGAATCACATGTTGTCTCTGTAGATCCTCCTTATTTAACTTTCCATAAAGATACAGTCTACACCTGATGTTCTTAAGGATCATTTTCATACATCCCATGTGCCTCTAATACAAGAGGTTTGAGGGGTTACTCAGTGGAAATTCTAGCTTGGCTAGAATTTTCTCTTAGTTTTTAATGGTTGTTTTTTCTGTGTGATCTTTTCACTCATTGTTTTAGTTTGTTTGTAGGGATATTTTGCAGACACCCTAATTGTAATGGACATCAGCTGGGTATAACAGCCCTGTGTTTCTATTGCTTAGTCAAGCAGTCCACTTGTGCTGTGCTGATGAGGCCATAACAAGGCCAAAACATGCATGTCCACAGCTAGTGGAGTTTGGCTTTATTGGCCTGAATTTGTCCATTAAATGACTTAAAAAGAAAAAAGTCATGGGCATCCAGAGTTGCCGTATAGCTGAATCACCTTATGTTCCTAAGCCTCATTTGCATATATTCCCATCTGTCTCTAATACAAGAGGTTTGAGGGGGTCACTCAGTGGAAATTCCAGCTTGGCTAGAATTTTCTCGTAGTTTTTACTGATAAAGATATAGTCTCACGTAACTCATTCCCTCCAGTACAACTCTTTTAAGTGTGTGCCATTAACTCACAGTGGGTGTGGCTTGAGCCTTTAAAAAAGGAAGTTATCACCTTACATTTCAAACAAATATTCGCATCTCTGGAACCTTAAGTGTTACTAGAAAACTGTAAATAGTGAACTATTCAAGATTAATTAGTCTTTATATTGGTAGCATTCATTCAGTTTGATGCCTTAAACTGGATTTTAGCCAAAATAAAGCCAGTGAATATTAATATTGTAATGTTGTATAAACAGCTTATAGGTTCATAGGTGTTTACTAGGCTAATGACTACAAGGGCCTTTTTAAGACTAGCCATGCATCCCAAATCTCTGACAAGTTCTGATACCCTTGATATGTAGCAGGGTTTTGGGAGATGAAACATTTACAAGCAGGGGCCTGGGAGATGACCTTGTCAGTAACTATTCATGCAAGGCACATAATGCCAGCAGGATTTGCTTCATACAGCTGTGAGCTTTCATATGAGGCTATATAGTTCTGTCTGTGTTGGTTTACCTTTACAACACTGAATCACACTGGCGCGATTGCTCATATGAGCAAATCATAACCACGAAAGTCATAACAGTGACAATTTTACATGTTCGAAAATCAGCAAATCGAAAAGCAGATTTGCTGATTTTTCAAACATAAATATCGAAAAAAAATGTAATGAAGTGTAAAGCAGGGGGGCAAGCCCCCCCTGCACCCCCCACATCCCCCCTACTTTAATATTCTAACTCTGCGATCATACTACAGTGGGGAAAGGGACCATTTTCCGATCCCCACTATAGTGCAATTCGCCCTAAAATGCCGAATGTGCAATGGGAGAGTCTCACTGTGAATTTGTTAATTGCACGTTCAAATCTTTTTCCGTTCGGCGTTTGCAAACGACCTTTCAGATAATTGCTGTTTGCCCTTGTGCAATGTGCACACATGAAGGTAAACCGTCTGTGTTATCTGAATGTTGAGATATTTAGAGATGTATGACAATTATTACAGTACAAATAAACAGTATACAGATAATATTCATTACCTCTTTAGCTGCATTAGACAGAGGTCAAATGTCAATGCAGTTGTGTTTGCCATCATGTGTGCTTTAAGATAAAATCTTCTGTATGTCCTTCCATTCACTGGTTGCAGTGTTCCTTACATCTTGGTATTCCCTGCCTTAGGTAGCCTGACGTCCGGCCAGTATACAAAAGCCTACTGTTGTTTTAAGGTGTGCAGTACATCACATGTATGCTTCTCACATAATGTAGGGCATAAAGGTGACGTCCAGACATACCATCTCAGAACTTCTTTGCCACCAGTCCAAACACATCTCTTGATCATTGGTCTAAATGCTTGCATCTTTGCAGTCAGTCCAAATGCATCTTTCATTTGTTGGTCTGAATGCCTACGTCCTGTATGCTGGTTCCGAGCTGTTGCTGATAAGTAGCCTATTGGGGAGTTGTTTTTTCTTGACATTTTGTTGCTTCTGGATGTTCATGTCATCCAGGAAGGGTAAATGCCAGTGCAGGAGGCAGATTCCCCATAAAGACCTCCACGACTAGTGTTTATTTTGCCTAGGCGCTTCTCATGACCATACGACCTGTTTTATCTGTCAGGCTTTTGTACCGAAGACCCTGTGTATTGGGCTATCTTCCCTTGGTTTGTAGCTGGAGAATCAGCAACTTAAGCTTCTGTCTAAGGAAACCATGGAAGGAACTTCCCACCCCAGGGTCAGCCATTAAAGAAGAAGAAGGTTAAGAAACTAAGACCAGAATCTTCTGCTGTCCAGAATCTGCCAGCCTTTTCTCCTGAGTCATTGAGAACCCAGAGGTTTGCCTTGCTTTGTTTTCTGATTCCTCTGCCATGACCGGGTTGGAGGTTGGTGGGGATCCAGCTTTCAGCAAGTCCAATTAGGCTCTGCAGGTGTCCCTTTCGGACATTCGTAGGGAACCACGGTTGATTATTTCCAAGAGGACTAAGGGTGTTTCTCTGTTTTTAGTTAGGGAAGCAGTCCCTACCACTGTTATTAAATGCGTTCTGGGTTACGTTCTACGTTTTACAGGGTGAATGTCCCATTAAAGAAGAAACAAAAAACTAAACATGTTTCTCCTGCTCGTAGAGATCCACAAAGTGAGTGGCAGGCCTTCACTCAGGTTTTTTTTTAATGCATTCTTGGCATTGAAACCTCCTCAGAGGGTTTCTGTTCCAGCTTCCCCTTGGTCCTCTACTCCACTTAAAAGGCCCAGGGAACAGGATTCTTCTGAGGAGGAGTTGGATTATGATGGGGAATCTCTTGCTTACTCTTCCCAGATTTCTTCTGTGCATACTTTTACCAAGCACTACAAGTTGGATGGAATCTCTAGAGCTACAGCTGGTTTTGTTAGGGCCATCCTTCATGGCTTCCTAGAGGGCTCTGCTGGTCTTTCCCCTTCCATGTTTCTTGTTGAGCTTTGGCACTCTCCTAAGATAGAAGAAGTACTGCAACCAGTGAATGGACACAGTACAGTTGTGTAGAATCTTACCATAACAGTAGATGTCCTTTTCTTCACTGTTGAAGTATTCATTCCCTCCCTCCTCTCCCTGGTCTATTTCCCTCCTGGATCTAGTAGTTACCTCTTGGTTTTCCTTGGACTGGTGCTCCTGACGTCTGGCCAGTATACAAAAGTCTATTGCTGCTTTAAGGTATGCTGTACGTCACACGTATGCTCCTCGCATAAAGTGGGGCAATCAGTTCTGAGGATGGTATGTCCAGACATCCCCTTTACGCCTTATGTTATGCAAAGAGCATACGTGTGCTGTACGGCCTACTTTTAGTGTAATGCAAAAATAGGCTTTTGTATATTGGCTGGACATCTGGCTACCCAAGAAAGGGAATCCCAAGATGTAATGAATACTGCAACAGTGAGGGAAAGGACATCTCCTATTATGGTAAGATTTTACACAACTGTATTTTCCTCCCACTCACTCTGTACATCCACTGATAAGGAACATAAGGTACTGGCAGTCTGGGAAAGATCCTTCTTTCCCTCCAAGGTGCTGTAGTGTCTCACACAGGTGCTTTATTTTTTATTAGATTTCCCAGAGAAAATCTTGCGTACTGTTGAAGGTCTCCTTCAAGGCAGTCCTTTGATCATTCATGCACAATTCAGCCACAGTCACTACAGATGCTTCTACCCTAGGGTATAGGGATTCCGCATCTTCTGTGGTCACCATCCTTATAGCACCTTAACACTGCAGAGGGGAGTGGTCATGGCAGCAGGAACTGGCACAGCTGTGCACTGACACTGCTTGCTACAACTTGTTACCTTTGCTGGAGGCAGTAAAATGACATTTATTTGTGTCCCTATTGTGGACAATTGCTCTTTGGGTCTGAAAGTGGCTAACATCTTCAGGAAATTTCAAGTTGAAAGGACAATCCCTTTTAGCTTGTGGAGTCACCTTTCCCTCTCCCTAGCGTTTCTTAGGATACAAAGGAAGAAGAGGAAGCAGCTTTTTCAATGTGCTGTACAAAGCCTGCAACAACAGATTAAAGGATTGAATCACTCCTCTCCCAGGAACCAGCAATGTCAGTGAATCAAGAGCCATGGATTTCAGCATTTCCAGAGATGCATAGTTTCCTTTAAAGGGAAATCTCATCAGTGTCATCTCCCATACCAACTTTGGCCCCTGGGTCAGCAAGAAGTTATCCCTTCTCCTCTCCCAATTGTTCGGATTATCTTGCAAGTGGTGGATAAGAAAATTCATAAAAAATCAGTATTTCATGGTTATGTACAGGCCACAATGTGCTATCTGACATCACCACATCAGAAAGCCCAAGCAAAGAAGGAAGTGCAACAGCTGCTCACAAAAAGAGATATCCAGGGTTGTGGCAGACCAATAAAGGCAGGTATTTTACTCCACATTCTTTTTGGTACCCAAGAAGATGCAGGATCTCATGTCCATACTAAATTTCAATGGACTGAACACTTTCCCAGAGGAACCATTCTGGGTGGTTACATTGCAGTCCATCCTTCTACTTCCTGTCCAGAGGACATTGGATGCTTATCTACTTATAACATTTTCAAAACAGACCTGTTTTTGCTTCAGAGTAGAGAGCAGACACATTCAGTTCATGTCCCTGCCATTTAGCTTTACTTCAGCCCCCCACACACAAGTACATGCACCAAGGCACCAAGGTGTTCACCAAATCAAGTACATACACCAAGGCACCAAGGTGTTCACTAAATGACTGGCATTAGAGGCAGCTTATCTGTGACTGAAAAGCATGAGAGTGTTTCCTCGCCTGAACACCTGGTGTTTGGTTACACATGAGGGACAGTCTTATTTGGCTCCAGGATTTGTTATTTATCTATTTATAGTAGCTATATCAGTACTTGAACAGATTGAGCTTATCTACCTCTACAGACACTTCAGACCATCCTAGAAGGTAGAAAATTGCCTTTCAGGACTAGGACTTAATGGTGAACACATTGTTTGCATTTCCTTTGACCAGACTGTTCATGAGGATTTTGCAGTGGATGTTCCATGTGGAGTGGTAAGAACCTTCCATTCTCTCAGAGCATCTGGTCAGTATTACTAGTGCGTGTTGATGCAGTTTGTTTTGGTGGCTTCAGCTGGACAATTCTCCATTAGGGCAGTTCCTTAACCATTCATGCACCTTCAGCCACAATCCCTGCAGATGCTTCTGCCCTAGGGTATAGTGGCATATCATAAAGCAGATGGTTCAAGGGACATTGCCTGCACAGGAGTCACAGTTAAACATCAGCATTCTGGAGTGGACTGTAATCGTGCTACTTCTCCACGCTTTACAAAGGTTTTTTCTCCAGGAGTAGTTGACTCATTTAAACAATGTGACTGTAGTGTGGTATGTCAGCAGCCGGGCAGTACAATGTACAACCCCTTTAATTGGGTAGCTATGAGAGTATGATAATGGTCAATGTTAGCCCATCACTTTTGGTTGTCATGCATATTCCAAGATAGACAGCTCTGCTGCAAACTAAAACTTTTATGATGGCAGCTGTAGGTACGAGTAATATCATGGTTTTGTGCAGTGTACATGTTCATTTTGCCAAGGAAGCAAATAAATGTCTTGAAGCATGAGACGTGACATTATAAATAATCTTATGGAATGTTGATGCTGAATTGCATGCATCTATTTTTTTCTTCCGTTTTCAAGAGTATGAACATAAGATTATGTAGATAAGTATATAAAACAAAAATAAAAGAAAAATGGAGACAGAAGGCTAAATCCCAGTTACCAAAAGGAGGATAAAGAAATAAATTAACCTTGACCAATATCATTATCATTTGGGCAGCTATCAAATGGCATAAAAAATTTAGATAATTTCACTAAACTTGCAAGGAAAGCAAGGGGAGAGGATTACCTTTCTAGTTTTATAACATGCATTGATTGCCAAGGGGGAAATAGGAGTGCATCAGTTAGCAGTGAAGACTTTCTCATCTAGAATGTCTAATAGAGTGGACTATAAGACTGTAATTGGGTCTCCATAATCATCTTATGGTTTAAGACATGGATGCCAAGATATTACCCTCTAGTGCAAAGCTTGAGAGGTCAGATCCTTGGCCCTCGAGTGCAAAGCTTGAGAGGTCAGATCCTTGGCCCTCGAGTGCAAAGCTTGAGAGGTCAGATCCTTGGCCCTCGAGTGCAAAGCTTGAGAGGTCAGATCCTTGGCCCTCGAGTGCAAAGCTTGAGAGGTCAGATCCTTGGCCCTCGAGTGCAAAGCTTGAGAGGTCAATTCCTTGGCATCCATGCTGAAAACACAACGGTTATGATTGGTGACTTGATCATAATGGTTTGTAGCGAATGGAGCTGTATTTTTTCCATGTACTACCAGCTACATAAAAAAGGTGTAGTAATGCAGCGTGTTTTACTTGCTTTCAAAACCAAATAGTTAGCAGGCATAAACAGTCTCTCTGTGAAGAATGAAGGGCTTTAAAAGCTGAGACACTTCATTGTGTCACATTTTTCTTTAAGTATGGCAGAGAGGGAAGTAATTGGTGGATTTCAAAGCTCTTTTACCTTCTGCCACTGTTCTTTGCCAACTTGTACTGTCCATTCTAAGTCCATAGCTGGAGACCTAATCTTGACAGTGCTTAGGATTGATTAAATAGCTTGTTAAGCAGCATTAAGCTCTGCTAAGATGGGGGTATGGTACTATGGACATCTGAAACCTGCACGCTTAGCTTTTTCCAAGATTTCAGAGGATGATTCTGGTGTTCCATCTACAACAGTAGAATCTCTGGAGAGTAGTCTGTCTTTATTCCCAGTGCCATTTATTATAATAAAATCTTTTTCCTTTGCTGTGTGAAATCTGTTTACAGGTCTGCAGCAATGATAAATAATTGCTGGACAATGGCCAGAATGCCAATAAGAAGCATCACTTTTATATCCCATTAAATATGCCTAGACAGTAAGTAGTGTGCAGTATAATTTGTTTTATAGTTCAACAGAGGCATTGTGTAAAGTGTGTGTGTGTGTGTGTGTGTGTGTGTGTGTGTGTGTGTGTGTGTGTGTGTGTGTTTCGGCTTTTCCCAGTTAGGGGTCGCCACAGCAGAACTCTGGTCTGGTAATGATTGGCAGTAGATTTTTACGTACCGACTTGCCAGGCCTGGCGCACAACTTTCAACGAAGGTACGCCTATGCGCGCATGTCTCCACACAGAAGACGCTTTAGCTGAGAATCGAACAGGATATCGTCTTACTGTGAGGCGACAACGCTACCGCAGCACCACCACCGCAGCTCATAAGCTACAAAGCATTTACTTTTAGGCAGTTAAGTGGTTGCAGTGTGCTGTGAGATTGCCCAACCCCTTATTTTTAGAATAAAACTTGACATTCAGAGAGAACTATGAGTTTTCTGTAAACAAGGAACATTTCACCTTTCTTGGGCATAACTACGCAAGGGACTACTGTCATATTTTTCTTCCTGTTTAGTAAAAACTGATGATCATGTGTTTTCCAAAACTGAACTACATAAAGGCTTGTCACATGAACGTGATCTACCTTGCACCATGTAATGATGTTGCCTTCAGCTAGTCAAAATTGAACAGTAAAGCAAAATATTTCTTTAAAATCTCCCCAGAGTATACTGTACTGTGCAAACAGATAACGAATGTCCTGAAAATGTAGACCTTAATATTTGTGTTGTGATATCACTACAGAGTAAACAGTTGCCACTCAACATTACAAACCAGAGGTGCAGTGCTGTAACATCTGTGAAGTCAACAGTAAATAAATATGTAAAAATTGCCAATACATAGTTGTAAACTAAGTTGATTATTAGTCGATGTCCAGACCACCAATTATATATGAGGGGAACCGTTCTTCAAAGAACCTTGGCAAAAATCAGTTCAGAAAAATATTCCCCAAGACCAAGAAAGAGGTACCAACACATTTTGATGAGGAAGTAAAAGTAAGGGTAGGAAGAACATTTTGATTACATTAATTGACCAAAGTAAAGGGGATACTTCACGTCATAACTTTTTAGCCCTTGAATCAGCTAAATGAGAATAGGCATAGTCACAGACGAAAACTTCTTAGCTACCTAAAAATCTAAATTGTACTGCAGGAATTAGCTGTTCAGTAGAATAATTTTCTGGTTTGTATCACGCCAAATGTTCTGACTTGACATAGTTCATTTTGAGGCCTATATAATGTGCACAAGATAGTTTGCTGGATGCTTCTCATTTCCATCCAATAATTAGAGGATTGGCAAAAAAATATTGGTGTAAACAGTCAAAATAGCTTTATGATCCGCCAATGATATCCTTAATTTCTCATCTCAAAATAAAAAGAGTTATCAAGTACAAATAATGAAGCAGGGAAGGTGTAACAGTGTATTTAACTATACTTAAAATTTCAATAAGAGAGGAAATTAACATTTATTTTAACTTGACAATAGATTTTGTTATACAAGTTACAAATGTTAGTAATGCAAATCGTAATACACTACGTTTTGGTACAAAAATACTCTGTTAATGAGGTTACATACCTTTGTAGTGTCAAATTTCATTGTATTAAGGAAGCCTACAATACAGTAATTCAGTTCTCCATTCCAAGAATTACTCATGTAATAACCTGTTTGACTCTTCTGTTCCTTCTGAACCTTTATTGCCCTCTGTGTATTATCTGATCTAAAGCAATAACCTTCTAGTATTGATGAGCCTAGCCTGAGTACAGTAATCAATACTCTGCATAGAAATGGGGAAATAATACTGCAGTTGCACACAGGATTAACCGTCTTTCAAGAGCAAAGCAGTATTTGCTTAGAACATGGATCCTGGGAGACTGCAGTCATGAACTGTTAAGTAATGTAACTGATGAAAAAAAAAATAGGATCCAATACATTAATGAAAATTTAAAAAAAAAAAAAAAATCTTGGCTGCAAAGCCGTTCGGCCCAGTCAGTGAATTTATCTTTTTTAAGGGCAGGGTCACATCCTTAAGCTCCTGTAGTGAAAGTGATGAAAAAACGTGACTTGCCTCGTTCCATGGAGGGTGCTGCTTAAGCATCAAGTATGCTAGCATCATTCAGCCATTTCCTTTCATACATAATAGAAAAAAAATTGTAAAAGGGGGAGGGTAGTGTCATCTTGATTTGTTACAAGATTATTATTCATCTGTATTATGTGTGGTGGTATCGTAAAATATGATTTAGCTACACTGTACACTCTACAAATGCTTCCCCATCTTCTCATGACAATAAGTTGTGGGTATGAATTCTTTGATTTTTTTTTTTTTGTTTACCAGAAAAGACTGACTGGGCCAAAAAGTGCCCATTTTCAATGGAGGCCCTGGGAGAAAAGCTCCACAATCACAATCTATCAAAAATCAATTACAGATAATCACAAAGTATCATGTAATGCTACAAAGCATACGAGTGAAAAAAAGTTATAATGAGAAAAACATAGAACATATGTTTCTTTGTAGATCGCAGTGAAAAACAATAACACGAGTTGGAGAAAATATGTGAGGAAAAACTCAATAGTCATATTATTTGTTACGTAGACTAATATGTGATAAATGAGACCAGAGACAATTCTAAGAAGATATTTAACAGAGATATTAGAGAGTATATGATTAGAGACAGGGGAAATTGATGTGTTAGCATGAGACAGAGTGTTCATATTAGAGTTATAGAAGGATGTAAGCATGGAGAGAAAAAGAGGTTATAAGAAGAGTACAGGGTGGGCTGTCTTCGGGTAGCTTAGGTGAGGAGAGAGGAAAAAAAAGAGTGAAGAAAAGTCTACAGAAAGTGGATATGGTAAGGTTTGTTGGAGAAAAATCAAAAGAAGGGAGTGGAGTCGGAGATTGGAGAGGGTTGCAAGGTGTGACTTAGGTTGAAGGGAGGTACGTGAAGTACAGCAAGTTCAGCCAGGATTGGCGCAGAAGCAGGTCCATGATTGTGTGAAGTATCCTTTTAGGGAGCATTTAAAGGTGGTTAGGTTAGAAATAGTTCTTGTGGTGAGAGGTAGGGAGTTCTTTTTTTTTTTTTGCCACTGAGTATGAGTATAGGCTTTATCCAGGAGATTTATTTGGTTTATTTATGCTGAGAAGTTCATCTTCTGATACAAGAGTTCTTTTAGGAAACTGTATATTGAAACTATTGTTTTTAGTTGTACTAACATGAGTAACAAGTTAAAAAGGGTCTTTTACCTTTAATGAATTTCATTAATGCAATCAACTTTACTACTTGTAAATGCTGTTTGTAATAAGTGATGTCACACTATTTAAAGCAGATGTAGTCTCATTCATTAGTTTCTGAAGAAGTTTGCCTAGGAAGGCATTCAAAAAGCGCTTCAATAAATATTTTTCACAAGCTGGGACTGTTGCTTAGGCAGTGTTTACACTGACAGTATCGTGCTGTGGATATTCTGCTGTTTGGTGCACTTCTTGGTTCCCCTTTTTTTGTTTTTTTGTGTTTTATTGATTAAAGGGGTTAGAGATGGGCAGACGTATGTTTTGTGTATGATGTTATGTATTGTAAGTTGAATAAAGGAGAGGTGGAAGGGGAGTAAAAAGCTACCCAAGGGTATGCAAAGCTTTACAGTGATGGGTAAAGGAGGTTGAATTAATAGCAAACTTGGCAATTTTGTTATAGCAGCTTTCAAGTTTATTTTTTATGGATGAATGTAAATTAGTTAGAACTGGAGCTCCGTAGAATAGGGAAGATAGGTGATTGTGCTCATTCATGTGGTCCTCGTTTACTTTCATCCCTTTCTCATTTCTTATATTTTCCGCTCCTGACTATACTTTTCATAGTTGACCGATAATAGTTTGAAGAGTTATTCCAACTGCTGATCCAAATTCCTTACCATTTCCCATCACATTTATCTTGTAACAGATTTTTTTTTTGCTTTTATGCAAATATATGTATTGATCTGATGTCCTTTTCATTCTTCCTCACTGATGGGTTACAGATCTGACCCTCATGTCTGATTCGGACGCATTTTTTAGACTTTGATTCAAATTTTGAGCTCCTCCCCTTACCCGTACTGCTCTACACCATCCCCAACTCCTTAGATCTCATTTGCCGCCATTGCGACAGGACGTGGTTTTTCAAATTCTCGAGCTTCTGACACGTTTTTGGGGTTTTTACTATTATTCTTCTAATGCTACTGTAGTAACTTTTAAAATCTTCAATCTTGGCTACCCTTTCTCCTCCTTATAAACCTTTTATAGTTTTCACAGGCATTCGGGCTGATTCCTTTTATTTTCCTTTTGCTCTATTTCCTCTTATGTTGTTGGCACTTTCTATTGTCTGTTGTTATTGCTATATAATTTTCTGTAGTTAAAAAAAAAAGAGAAAAAGTTTTGCTTTCTAAAGTCTCTGTTAGTGTAGTGACTAACAGTTAGAGTGGACACTTTCTCTTTGTTTTTCCAGAGAGCTTACCTTGTCAAAATGTCCGAAAAGCCTACTCGATTTAAAAGATGCTCGTCTTGTGGGCATAAAATCCCAAATTTGATGCCCACAAGAAGTGTGTGTACTGCATGGGTTCAGACCATTGTAAGGCCCAGTGTGACATTTGCTCGTCATTCAGTCCTTGCTCCCTCTCTGACCAGCGCAATATGCTGATTCTCAAAGGGTTGCTTCCCGCTTCCTCTCCTTCCTCAGCTGGGGTTCAAGCCCCCTCCAAAGCTCATAGCTCCAAGGAGACCAAGAAGCAAGCCCCCTGTGCATCCCCAAGGGTGCTGTTAGTTCCTCCAGAGAAAATTGAGAACTTTGGAGCTGACCTCCTTGGATCCAAAGAGTATTGCCTCCTGCTTGGCTCCACCGAATTGTCCGGATCCGAAGGAAGTTATCACTATAACTGTTTTTTCCCCTACCATCCACGCTGGTGTCAGATCCCAGGCCCTCAGATCCAACAACTAAGAGCAGATCTCTAAGCTTTGTATTAAAGCCTGTCTCAACTGCCTTGCCCTCTAAATTGTTCCAATCTATGAACAAGCATTCTAGGCCTGCTTTCTCTAGATCCTCTAGGGGCTTGACAGAGGCCGATATGGACAGGATGATGTGGAAATTAATTAGGGCTCAGATCCAGAAGGGGGTATTGCTAGCTCTGTCCCCTATTGGATCCGTGAGCACTCCCGGTCAGCCTTTGCAGTTTCCTTCTCCGATATGACCCTTGGTTTCAGAGCCTCAGGATCCTAGATACCATATAGAGTCTGCTCTGGATGTGAGGAAGCCCATTTCCTTGATTCTGGCAATGTCCCTGACCAGCCCTGCTCCAGTGCCTTTGGATTAGAGTGGGTATTGGCTCTGAGAGGTCTGCGCTGTGTCTGGGAGGTTGAGTTTAGCTCCGATTCTCTTGGATCCATCTCTGCCTCTTGGTGGCTCTGCCCTCAACAACTCTGTTCCGATTCTGTCTGGAGGGCTTGGATCCAGGGTGAGCCGCCGACCTTGCATCCTCGGCTGCCTCAACTGCAAGGATGTTGATAGGGGTTTGCCCGGGTCCGTCAGCCTTTCAGGTAGTGGAAAGAGCCTTCATGTTACATAGCGATCTGTCCTCTCGTATCTCTGAACCTAACTCTTGCCCCACATTGGGTCCAAGTGCTGAGACTATCATTTCTGCTCCTTCAGATCAGCCTACCCTGGGAAGCCTACACACTCATCTCCCAGTGGGTTTTTTGCATTATACTGATACCTCCCCTGAACATCCCATGGAGGAGGTACCTTGGAAGAAGACATGCAAGAGGAAGCACATAGACTCCCCTATGGAGTTCCTTCCTCACTGAAGACACCAACTTCAATGAGGGAGAAGGATCCCCTTGATCACCACCTGATGATTTTCCTTACAGAAACAGATGCTTGGTGCCAGAGCCATGGGCTCAATCTCAATGCCAAGCAATGTATAGTTGTCCCCTTTGGGAAAAAACATGTACCCATGAATTACCACATAGGTGGCAGTACACTAAACACCGAAAGTGTGATAAGAGACTTGGGGACACAGGTGGACAGGACAGTGGTCTCACCTTCAATAACCATATCGCCACAACAGTCAGGAAATCCTATGTGGCACACCTCATCGCTAAGGGCTTTTCATCCAGAAAAAAGGAAGTCATTGTCCCACTGTACTCCTCCCTCATTAGACCCATTATAGAATATAATGCTCCATTTGGTATGTACCTCTCAAGACATCTGCAACAACTGGGAAGGCCGCAGAAATACCTCACTAAAAGAGTCACAGGCCTAAAGCAGATGCCCTATGCTGACTGCCTTAAAAAAACTCCAGCTATACTCTGTCACATATAGTCTCCTCAGAGGCGATCTCTGCTTAACATACAAGGCCATGTCAAACCCAGAGCTGTTGGACATGCTACACTTAAAGAAGTCCCAATCCCTCAGAGCCACACACTCCAGGGATCTAAACCTTGTCATCACAATAAACAAAACATGCTGGAGGGATAGACTCCCCAGACTCTGGAATAGACTACCCATACATGTCAAGCAGCACACCTCTTTGGCCCTCTTCAAAAGGAGCCTTGATGATTGGATGGGAGAAAGGAAATTCACCCCAGGGATCACATCAGTTGCCTTGCTAGACAGGGGTCCAGGGAAGTAAATAGTGTGGGAAGAAATAGCCAGGGAATTGTTATGGCTAGGCTTCTATAGGCCCTAGGGCCGATAGCCTAGTACCAACCTATGAACCTATGTCTCCTTTCAAGACATCATGGAAATCCTGAAACAGAAAGGTGGTTGGTCTTCCCAAACTCCTCCTGAGGAGTCGTCATTCCTAGAGGCTTTTGGGCCAGGCCCATCTACATCTTAGGTGACCCCCCCAGCAGATAAACTTATTGCTGTAGTTTCCCACTGGGCCTGGAAGGAACTGTACACTTTATAGCCCATTCCCGAGCATCCAGATAAGTTTCTAGTCCCCCAGCAGACAGGGCAGATTGGAGTAAAGGCATCCCCGTTGATGCCATTGCTATGGCTGCAGGCACTAAAAAGGAGCTAGGTGAGTAGAGCTCCTGTGTCCATCCACCAAACAGGGAGTCCAGGGCGATGGACAGATTCTAAAAGAGTATATACACCTCAGCCAGTTTACGCTGATGTTAAATTATTTGGTACATTTTACCCGCTTACAAAGACATTTGATCAAGGAGCTGTCAAACTCTCTTGCTGAGACCATGTTGGCAGAGAACCTCAAAAAGGTCTCTCCCCAAGTGGCTACTCTCTCATCTATTGCTAATTCTTCCATGAGGTTGATCTCCAATACAGTGGAGGGTACCTCACAAGCAGCTGATTTAGGCATAGCTGTAAGGAGACATGCCTAGATGAGGTTATGCGACTTTGCAGAACCCTTTAAGGCATTGTTTGTTAATGCCCCCTTCAATGTCTCCTGTTTGTTTGGGCCTTCAGAGAAAGATAGGTTTGCCTGCAGTGAACAGGAAAGAAAGGCAGTCTGCCATGGGAGTCATGTTTTCTATCCTTCAGACAACTTTTTCTAGAAACGAGGAGGGAAGAAAACTTGGCTCAGGAAATCTCATGGGCCTTTTCAGGACCCACATGGGGACACTTCATCCAGAGTAAGAGGAGGTTTCATAGGTTCATAGGTAGGTACTAGGCTATTGACCCTAGGGCCTATATAAGCCTAGCCAAAAAATGTACCCTGGCTTTCTCCACCCAAGAAAATTATTTTCCTGTGCCCCTGTAGTGCAGAGCCACAGAAGTGATCCCTGGGGTGAATTTCCCATTTCCCATCCAATCATCAAGATTTTTCTTGAAGAGTGCTAATGAGGAGCTCTGCTTGACATAGATAGGTAGTTTGTTCCAGAGTATGGGAAGTCTCTGGGACAGGAATCTATCCCTCCAGCATGTTCTGTTTATTGTGGTGACAAGGTTTAGGTCCCTAGAGCATGTAGCCCGGAGGGATTGGGATTTCTTTAAGTGGAGCATGTCCAACAGCTCTGGGTTTGACGTAGCTTTGTATGTTAGGCAGAGATCGCCCCTGAGTAGGCGATATGCGATGGAGTAAAGCTGTAGTTTTTTGAGACAGTCTGTGTAGGGCATCTGTTTGAGGCCAGTAATCCTCTTTGTGAGGTATTTCTGTGGTCTTTCCAGTTGTTCTAGATGTCTTGTGAGGTACATACCAAAAGGGGCATTGTACTCTATAATGGGTCTAATGAGTGATGAGTAGAGAGGAACGATGACCTCTTTTTTTCTGGATGAGAATCCTTTTGTGATGAGATGAGCCACGTAGAAGGATTTCCTGACCACTGTGGCGATGTGATTATCAAAGGAGAGACTACTATCCACCTGTGTCCCAAGGTCTCTTATCACATTTTCGGCATTAAGTAGACTACCAGCTATGTGGTAGTTCATGGGTACAGAGTTTTTACCAAAGGGGATGATGATACACTTTTTGGCATTGAGCTTCAGGCCATGGCTTTGACACCAGGTATCTGTCTCAGTGAGGCCCTTTTGTAGTTTGTCCACATCGTTAGGAGTTTCGATTATGGCTCCTAGTTTGCAGTCATCTGCAAACTTTGTTAGCCAAAGACCTTCTTTGTTAGCCTGCACTTCAGAGAAGTAGATACCAAACAGGAGAGGACCCAGGACTGAACCCTGTGGTACTCCACTTGTCACTGGTCTGACGTCGGATTTGGAATCTGCTACTTTCATAGTGTGGGTTCTGTCCGTGAGCCAGTTGGCAACCCATCTTGTGACATAGGGATTTATACCTAGTTTAGTGAGCTTATCTATAATTCCAGAGTGGGGGATGGTGTCGAAAGCCTTGGCGAGATCTAGATAAGCTGTGTGAACCATTTTACCCTCATCTATGGCTTTGGTGACTGCTTCAAAGAAGTCAATCAGGTTTAGGAGACATGATCTGCCTTTTACAAATCCAAACTGGGTAGGGTCCAGAGTTCGGAGATTACCAATGTCTTTGTTTCCATGGCCTTGCAGACCAGGCTCATCAGGCTAATGGGTAGGGTTGCCACCTTTTCAAATGGCCAAAGTGGGACATTTTCGGGACACACATCAGATTTTACAGGCCGACACATACCCACAGTCAGTACAAAGGATCGAACTTAACTTGTTTGCCTAAATGAAAGCTTATTCTTGTAGCAGTTTAGTTGCTTATTCTGTTTCTTGTAACATTTAGGTATTTTAGATGCAGAAATAAATATTTTATGCAACTATTATATAAAATATGGGACATAATTATGTCCTACAATCTCAGGACATTTGCCATTTTTAATATTTTTTGTCAGGACACAACTGTCCAAAGAGGGACTGTCCCTCACAAAGTGGGACAGGTGGTAACCCTACTAATGGGGCAGTAGTTCCCGGGGTCCGTTGTGGCTCCCCCTTTGTGGGGTGGAATAACCGTCGCTGTGTGCCATTCAGTGGGTACAAAGCCTGAGGTGAGGCTATGATTGAACATGGTACTTAGGTAGGGTGCCAGTTCATTCTGTAGTTCGTGTAGAACGCAGCCTGGGATATTGTCAGGTCCCATGGATGCTGTGTTCTTGGCTTTGGAGAGTGTGTTTTTTTACCTGTGCAGCCGTGATTATAGGAACTTTGCATTCTTCCGGTATAGAGATGGGCCCTCTAGGGGGTGAGAGGGGGGTAAAGTTAGCACTGAGCCTATCTGCTAGGATGTTGGCAATATCAGTTGGTTCTGTATATTTAGCGCCATTGTGCTGTAACTCAGAGCAGATCTGACTGTTCCCATTGAGATTCTTGACATAGCTATAGAATGCTTTGTGGTTGTCTTTAGAGTCAATGGCAATTTTGTTTTCGTAACTAGCTTTGGCGGATTTTATGAGGGTTTCAGTGGTAGATGTTGCCCTAGAGGCAGAGGGGGTCCACAGAACCAGAGCTTCAGAGATTCTTTATTTGGCAGGCCCTATCAGTGCACCTGAAACTCTGCCAGACTGTCCATCTCTGGATGCAGTTGGGGGTTGTCTTTCCCTGCAACTAGCTGCCTGGGCAAACATTACAAACACTTGGGTGCTGAGCATAATATCCGGAAGTTGTTATATTCCCTTTTCTTTCTTCCATCTCTGGGGCCCAGAAGGAAACTCCTCGATTATCCACCTAGTCAGCGGGTGTAAGAAGCTCAAGAAGTTCAAAAACTGCTACAAAAAAGACATCCAGGGGTCCCTATCGAACAAATGGGATTCATAGGTGTGTACTAGCCTAATGGCCCTGGAGCCTTTACAAGCCTAGCCCAAAAAAATTGACCAGGCACCATGCCACCTGATGTTAGCTCACAGTGCTCCTGTTCAGTAGGGCAACTGGAATGATCCCGAGGTGAACTTTCTGTTACCCATCCACTCATCAAGATTTCTCTTGAAGAGGGCCAGCGAGCTGCTCTACTTGACATGAATGGGAAGCTTATTCCAGAGTATGGGCAGTCTTTGGGAGATGAACCTGTCCTTCCAGCATGTTCTGTTAATTGTGGTAATGAGGTTGTGATCTCTGGAGTGTGTGGCGCGGGGGGATTGGGATTTCTTTAGGTGTAGCATTTCAAGTAGGGCTGGGTCAGTCATGGCTTTGTAAATTAAGCAGAGATCACCTCTAAGTAAATGATAAGAGACTGAGAACAGCTGAAGTTTGAGTCTCTGTGTAGGACATGTGTTTAAGGACTAGGATCCTTTTAGTGGGGTACTTTTGTGGCCTCTCCAGCTATTGTAGGTATCTGGTCTGTTACATGCCAAATGGGGTGTTGTATTCAATGATTGGTCTAATGAAGTATGAGTAGAGAGGGATGATGACTTCCTTCTTCCTGGATGCGAAACCTTTGGTTATAAGATGTGCCAAGTATGAGTTTCTGACCACAGTGGCAATGTGGTGGTCGAAGGTGAGGTGGCTGTCGACCTGGGTGCCCAGATCTCTTTTATGGCCCCTTCAGTGTTCAGTGGGGTCCCATCAACATGGTAATTCATGGGAACTGAGTTTTTTTTTTCCAAAGGGGAGGATAACGCATTTTTTGGCATTAAGCTTCAGGCCATGGTTGTGACTCCAGCCATTGGTCTCAGAGATGCCCTTTTGTAGGATGTCTGCATTACTTGGTAATGACTCCTAGCTTGCACTCATCAGCAAACGTGGTCAGCCAGAGTCCTTCTGTGTTGGCCTGGACTTCTGGGAAGTAGATGCCAAACAGGAGAGGGCCCAGGACCGAGCCCTGTGGGACTCCTCTCATGACTGGTCAACAGTCTGACTTGGAATTCATAACTTTCACTCTGAGGGTCCTGTCTGTGAGCCAGTTTGCACCCCACCTAGTGATGTAAGGATTGATGCCTAGTTAGGTGAGTTTATCAATGATACCTGAGTGGGGAATGGTATCAAAGGCCTTGGACAGGTCAGGGTAGGCTGTATGCACTGCCTTACCCTCATCCACAGCTTTGGTGACTGCCTCGAAGAAGTCAACCAGGTTGAGCAGGCAGGATCTCCCCTTGACAAAGCCAAACTGTGTCGGGTCAAGAGTTTGGAGATTGCCTGTATCTTTGTTAAGCAGATCCATGATGATGCACTCCATAGCTTTGCATACTAGACTTGTCAGGCTAATGGGGTTAGTTCCCAGGGTCCGTAGCTGCTCCCCCTTTATGGAGCAAGTTGACTGTAGCAGTGCGCCATTCATTAGGGACATAGCCTGAGGTAAGGCTGTGATTGAACAGGGTACACAGATGTGGTGCCAGTTCGTTTTGTAGCTCATGTAGGATGCAGCCAGGGATATTATCAGGTCCCATGGGCACTTATTCTTAGCTTTAGACAGTGCAGCTTTTACCTGTGCCGCAGAAATGGTGGCTACCAGGCTTTCTTCTGGTATTGTGATAGGGCCCGGGGGGGGGGGTGTAACGGCACTGAATCTGTTGGCCAATATGTTAGCTATATTTGTTGGCTCAGTATGGAGGGTGCCATTGAGCAATAACTCGGAGCAAATCTGGGTATTGCCTTGGAGATTTTTGATATTGCTCTAGAAGGTTTTGTGGTTATTTCTGGTGTCAGTCGCAATTCTGCCTTCATAGCTGGCTTTAGAGGTTCATAGGTGTGTACTAGGCTAATGGCCCTGGAGCCTTTACAAGCCTAGCTCATAGGATTACCCTGGCATCGTGCCTCCCGACCTTAGTTCCCAATGCCTCTGTCGAGTAGAGCCACTGGAGTGATCCTTGGGGTGAATTTACTATTTCCCATCCACTCATCAAGATGTCTTTTGAAGAGGGCCAGTGAGATGCTCTGTTTGACATGTATGGGAAGTCTATACTATAGCATGGGCAGTGTCTGGGTTATGAACCTGTCCCTCCAGCACATTCTGTTGATTTTGGTAATAAAGTTGAGGTCTCTGGAGCATGTGGTGCACAGGGATTGGATTTCTTTAGATGTAGCATGTTTAACAGAGCTGGGTCAGACATGGCTTTGTAAGTCAAGCAGAGATCGCCTCTAAGTAGGCAATATGACACTGAGAATAGAGTTTTTTGAGTCTCTCCAGATAGGACAAGTGTTTAAGGCCTAGGATCCTCTTTGTGAGGTACTTTTGTGGCCTCTCCAGTTGTTGCAGGTGTCTAGTGAGGTACATGCCAAATAGGGCATTGTACTCTACAATTGGCCTAATGAGGGAAGAGTTGAGGGAGACAACGACCTCTTTCATCCTGGATGCAAAATCCTTAGTAATGAGATGTGGTACATAGGACTTTCTGACCACAATGGTAATGTGGTGGTCAAAAGAGAGGTTGCTGTCAACCTGTGTTCCCAGATCTTATAATGCCTTCTGTGTTCAGTGGACTACCATCGATGTGGTATTTCATGGGAACTGGGTTTTTCCCAAAGGGGACGATGACACATTTTTTGGCATTGAGCTTAAGGCCATGGTTCCGACAGCAGTCATTGGTCTCAGTGAGGCCTTTCTGTAGGATGTCAACGTCACTTGGGGAGTTAATAATAGCTCCCAACTTGCAATCGTCTGTGAACTTTGTCAATGAGTCACTTTCTGTTGGTCTGGACTTCAGAGAAGTAGATACCAAACGGGAGAGGACCCAGGACTGAACCCTATGGGAATCCACTTGTGAGTGGTCAGCAGTCTGACTTGGAGTCAACTACTTTCACATTGTGGGTTCTGTCTGTCAGCCAGTTTGCAACCCACCTAATGATGTAGGAGTTGATGCCAAACTTAGTGAGTTTTTCTATGATTCCTGAGTGGGGAATGGTATCAAAGGCCTTGGCCAGATCAAGGTAGGCTGTATGAACTACCTTGCCTTCATCCACAGCTGTGGTGACTGACTCAAAAAAGTCGACTAAGGTGAGCAGGCATGATCTACCCTTCACAAAACCAAACTTTGTGGGATCCAGAGTTTGGAGATTCCCTATATCCTTGTTTATTAGGTCCATGATGATGCGTTCCATAGCTTTGCATATCAAATTCGTCAGGCTATTGGGGCGATAGTTCCCAGGGTCTGTAGTCACTCCTCCTTTGTGGAGAGGGATGACTGTAGCAGTGCGCTATTCAGTATGGACAAAGCCTGAGGTGAGGGTGTGATTGAACAGGGCACACAGGTGAGGTGCCAGTTCATTCTGTAGTTCATGTAGAACACAGCCAGGGATATTGTCAGGTCCCATAGAAGCTGTATTCTTTGCCTTGGACAGTGCTGTTTTAACCTGTGCAGCAGAAATACTGGGTTCCTGGCAATCTACTGGTATTGTGATTGGTCCTTTGGGGGGGGGGGAGGGGTAAAGTTGGCACTGAATCTATCGGCCAGTATATTGGCAATATCTGTTGGCTTGGTATAGGAGGTACCATTGTGCAGTAGCTCAGAGTAGATCTGGGTATTGCCGTGGAGATTCTTTACATAACTATATAGAAGGCCTTGTGGCTGTCTTTACTATCTGCTGCAATTTTGTTTTCATAGCTAGATTTAGAGGATTTGATAAGGGATCTCAACTTTTTGATGAGGCTGATAAGGGAATTTTTCCAGTCTTGGGACTTCACCTTATTCCGCATCAGTTTCCTCCTCCTGTTGTAGAGTTTGTTTATGGCACAGGACCACTAGATTGGCTTCCTTTTTTTGGAAGAGAGTGTCTTGGGTTCTGTTGGGCATGGCGAGATCCATGCATTTATGTATTTGTTCATACAGTGCATTGTTGTGTGATTCTGCAGTCATGCAACTATTCTCTATTTGCATGGGTGCCGTGAAGTTAGCCACCTCTGTTTTAGGAGCCCAAAGTCAACTTTAAAGTTTTTCAGGGTGGTCACCTTAGTGGGGGTTGTAGGTGAGATGGAGATTTCCATGGTGATCAATTTGTGGTCTGATTTAACCAGGGAGGAATTGACTATATAGGTGCGGTGCAACAGTCTCCCATGTTGGTGATAACCAGGTCGAGGATGTTTTTTCCTCTAGTTCAGAACCTACTCCCGCTTCTTTTGGTGCCAAAGAAAACAGGGGACCTATGGCCAATTCTCGATCTCGGCAATCTAAATCACTATGTGAAGTTCCAAATTGTTATGGTTCAGTCCAGCCTGCCTTTTCTGCACAAGGGCAGTTTGATGTGCTTTATAGATCTCCAGGATGCGTGCTATCACATCAAGATAGACAGGCACTCCAGGAGACAGCTGAACTTTCAGCTGGGAGCCAATCAGTAGCAATGCAGAGTACTGCCTTTTGGGCTCACCACAGCCCTTCGGGTGTTCACTAAATGCATGGCAGTCATGGCAGCTCACCTGAGGCTTAAAGGATTCCAGATGTTTCCCTACTTAGATGATTGGCTGCTCACTGCCCCAACAAGGCATCAACTTGTACGAGCCAGGGATTACTTGCTTTAAATCTCCAACTTCCTAAGCATAACAATAAATCTGGCCAAATCGAACCTGACTCCTGTATAAAATCTAGAGTTCATAGGAACTCACCTGAACACTGTGAATCAAGTGGGTTCATTACCTGTCACTGGGTCCATGTCAGATGGACAAAAGCGCACTTCAGTGAAGACCACATTGCCTTGACTACTCCGCCGACAGGATGAATCCCCGACAACGGTAAGTAGTGCGGACTGGGAGTTAGTCCTGTTCCCTCACTGAAGTGCGATCTCGGAGTTGGTATATTTAAGTAGGGGGTGGGGGGTGCATGGGGGCTTGCCCCCCTGCTCTACATGTTGTGATGTGGTTTTTGAGTGTATTATGGAAACGTGAACTTATTCCATTCCGTAATACATTGACTTACCATTGGGGATTCGTCTCGGCGATGTGGTCTTCATTGAAGTGCGCTTTCATCCATCTGACATGGACCCCTATCACTGTATTATATATCATTGGGGAAATTAGGTGTGGGATTTGCTGTTATATCCATCCCTTCCAGCAATGCTAGTGTTGCAAGCTCTGGGATCAATGTCAGCTGCCATTATTTTAGTTTCTCTAGCAAGATTCTTCACGTGAGTTCTCCAATGGATTTTGGAAATTCAGTGGTCTGTTCTTTACCAACCTCTTACCTGTTCCCATCAAGCTCACTCCAATTTACACAAGTCATATTCAATGGTGGATATAGTCGGATGACCTGTTTTTGGGCATGATCCCCCCCCCCCCCCCCCCAGTAAGCCACAGTGACCACGGATGCCTCCCAGCTGGAGTGGAGGGGTGGGGCATTTCATGGGAAAGATGGTCCAAGACACGTGGTCCCCCTTTGAAACAAAGCTTGCATATCAGTGTCCTAGAGATGAGAGCACTCCTAACATAAGCTTTTCAGGATGTTCTCCCTCTGAGGACCATTGCAATACATACAGACAAGATGTCAGTAGTGTGGTGCATCAGCAAACAAGGAGGAATCAGTTCATATCCAGTGTGCTGAGAGGCCATGAGGGTCTGGGAAGGGGTGATCTCTGCAGACCTCCTTCTGCTTGCATCACATATACCTGTGAAAACCAATGCGCTGGTGGACAGACTTAGCAGGTCCATTTTGAGGAGTCTGTATTACGACGTTAAAATGCCATTAACAGTGAACACCCAAACATCGACAAGTGTTCAGCGAAATTCACTTCCATGGTTTGCTGAATACTTACAGGGCAAAGATGTAGTTGGCCAACTACACAATTTTGCCATTTTCTCCACTGTAGTGTGATCTCGGAGTTGGTATGTTTAATTAGGGGTGGTGTGGGGGGGGCACAGCCCCCCACATGGGTGGAGTTGTTTTAGGTAAATTTAGATGTTCTGTAGTCCTATCTCGCCTTCATTCTTACTCTTGGGTTAGTTCTCGGCAATTCTCTAACTCAAAATCTTCTGGTTGGCTTGTGGCAAGGAGGTATCCCATAATGCACCAATAACATATCCCAGATCTCATTTGCTGCTCGTTGAGCTCAGATGTGCTTCTTCTTTGCCGTGGCTAAGTGATAATTTTTTTCTACTTGTTTTTCAATTTATAGCTTCCTAAATAACTGTATTCACTGATTTTAGTGATCGTTCATAACCTGTATCTGTTTTAGACATTTTGTGGTATTGTTTGGTCTGTTTGTGCTGTTTTTGCTGTTGTTGATTGGCCGTCCTACCGTTTGCCTTTTTGTGTATATCCCTGCATCGCTCTTGTCTCTCCTTTGCTTTTAGGATTGCTTAATTGTTTCTTTCTCTTTTCACCAAGGGGTAGGCCCGTTTAAGTTAGAGGACCTAGTCCTCGGTTCTGTTGCTTGTGTCTTCTTCCAGGACTAGGCCCGTTTAAGTTAGAGGACCTAGTCCTCTGTCTGTCTGTCTTTATTGTTACCACAGAACTAACCGTTTATTTAGAGGTAGTTCTTGTTTGGTCTTTACTTGGTTTCTGGCATTGGTGTTTATTAGTGTACAGATATGTCTAAAGATACTAAGGACCACAAGCCTTCTGGCTTTAAAAAATGTACTAAGTGTGCCCAGAAAATGTCTTTGACAGATGGGCATAATATTTGTGTCTACTGCTTAGGTGCTATTCACCTTCAAGAGTCTTTCTCATTTTGTCATGCCTTTAGTCCCCCGTGTTCTTCAAGAGAGAGAGAACAAACTCATTTTGAAAGGCCTGTTAAAGCATTCTTTTGAGGATGAGTTGGCTTCATCATCCTCTAGTCACCATCTTCTAAAAAAGAAAAAGTCAAATCCACTAAAAGGCAGTCTCCCACTCACTCTGTGTTCTCAGAGCCACCAGACAAGTTTGCCAAATTGACTACAACATCTTCAGCTCCACTGGGTTCAGTGCCGACAGAGGTGGGTTCGGTGCCGACAGAGGTTTCTGATGTAGAACAATCAGTTTTGGTTCCAGGAGTTTCGGAGTCGATAACTGAGTCTGTGTCTCGGAGCCGGTCAGCTGAACTCCGTCGGTCTCTCTGACACTCAGATCGCCTATTTTTCAGAGGTCTAGGTCCCCCACTTTATCCTCCAGGTCCTTTAGGAGCCTTTCTGATGAGGACATTGAGAGAGTGGTGCTCAGACTCTTCCAGACTTCAGCGCTGGCAAATTTAATTTCGACTCCGTCCCAGTCTGCTCCGGAGCCTAATGTGCCAATACACCCTGTCGATTTTCCTTCTCCAAGCCTTTCAGGTGCATTGGAGCTAGAGATATCGGTGCCACTTGCTATGTAAAGGTCAGTTCCAGCTATCTCAGTTGGTCTCTCTGTCCTGATATCTGCTCCGACCCCTTTGGTGCCTTCCATGGGGTCTAGGGTCCTAAGCTGTCTGGTTGGGCTCGAGGGGGACTCTTGGACCCGAACTTCTTCGGTTCTGTGTTTACCTCTCAGTGCTTCGGCTCGGTTGAGCTCGGACCTCACATCTGCGTCGGAGCCTGTCTCCTTGGCACCGAAGACTGCCCTCTGCACCTTTGGAGCGGGGGCATTCTCGGAGCCAGGAGGATCGGCTTTCAAGGTGATGAGGAGTGTTCTGTCCAAGTCTTCAGTTCCAACCAGGGGTACCAACACTCTTTCCCCCTAAAGTGCTAATTTCAGTCTTAGCGCCTTCTCTCATCCAACACAGCAGAGACTCGCATCCTCAGGAAACCTGCATGAGTGGTCCCCAGTCTTCCAAGGTCTCCCCAGAATATCCTTCTGAGGAGCCTCTTCAGAAGAAAACTTGTAAGAGGAAACCTGTTGACCCCCCGATGAGTCCATTATATCAGACACTGACCTCAAGGAGTCAGAAGGGTCCCCCAAGTCATCCTCTGATGATATCTCCTTCGCAGATCTCCTTGAGATCCTGAAACAGAGAGGTGGCTGGCCCACCACCTCCCCTTCTGATGAGGAGTCAGTGTATCTGAAGGCTTTCGGGTCTCAACCCTCCACCTCTTGGGTGTCTCCATCTTTTGACAAGCTACTGGATCTAGTGAGTCGAACGGTGTGAGAATCTTCCGATATTGTGGAACCGGTTCCTAGAAGACCCAATAAATTCTTCTCAGCATCTCAGGACAAAGATTTTCTCACTAAAGATGTGCCAGTAGATGCCATGGTGGTGGCAGCAGCCACCAAAAAGGAATTTGCTGAAACTTCCTCCGCTGTCCGTCCACTGAACAGGGAGTCTTGAACGATGGATAAGTACGAGAAGCGTACATTTTCTTCAGCAGCTTTTACATTCAGATCACTGAACTACCTGTATCACTTCACTAGACTCCAGAGAGATGATCTGAAAGAAGTGGGAGATACTGTACAAGGTAACGTATCTGAGGCGGTGTCTTGTAAGTTTAATGCGCATATCTGAGGCGGTGTCTTATAAGTTTAACATGCAGATGTCTACGTTAAATTCTATCGTTAATGCCTCCATGTGGCTGATATCTTATGCAGCGGATGGAGCAAGTAGGGCAGCGGGTTCAGGAGTTTCTCTTAGACGACACTCCTGGATGCGCTTGTGTAACTTTGCAGAGTCCTTTAAGTCTACATTTACCAACGCCCCCTTTGATGGATCCTCGTTGTTTGAACCCAAGGTAAAGGACGCACTCACCAGATGTGAACAGGAAGGGAAAACCCTGTCTGCCGTGGGATTCCGTTTTTCCATTCCTTCTAGACGCTATCCCAAAGGGCCAAAGGCAGTAAAATGTGGTTCAAGAAGTTGCAGTATTTTTTCCAGGACACACAAGGTGATTTCTTCTCCAGAGGCAGAGGAGGAAATAACAGTAGACGCCATCCTAGAGGCAGGGGAGGCCTGCAGAACCAGGGAGACCATGATTCCTTTTGTGGTCATCCCTACCAGCGCTCCTGAAAGGAGGCTCAAATGCGTGTCTCTGGAGCCAGTCGGGGGACGTATATCCTTATACCCAGAAGCCTGGTGCGATATCACTCAAGACAAGTGGGTATTAAGGATAATTACCAGAGGATGCTATATTCCCTTCTCTTTTCCCCCTCCTCAGATCAGATGAATCCCAGATGTTCCACCCAATCACAGGGATTCAGCAACTCTAGAAATCCAAAAGTTGCTCGTAAAGAGAGTCATCCAACCCGTCCCCGCAGACCAAGTAGGATTAGGGCCTTACTCCAGATTCTTTTTGGTGCCAAAAAGAATAGGGGACTTGAGACCCATCTTGGATCTCAGCAGATTGAACAAATCTGTATAGAAGTCCAAGTTCCGAATGGTCACTTTACAGTTGATACTCCCGTTGTTAGGGAAAAACATTTGGATGTGCCCCATAGATCTCCAAGATGCGTACTACCGCATCAAAATGGACAGAGCATCAAGGGAGTCACTTGCGCTTCCAGCTGGGGGCTAGTCATCAGTTTCGCGCCCTGCCCTTTGGTCTCACCACAGCCCCCAGGGTGTTCACCAAATGCATGGCAGTGGTAACAGCTCACTTGAGACGCCTTGGATTCCAGGTGTTTCCGTACCTGGACAACTGGCTCCTGACTGCCACCACCAGGCATCTGCTATTACAGGCCAGGGATGCCACCATTTCAACTTGCCTGCAGCTAGGGATTACAATAAACTGGCATAAAACTGCATTATCGCCCTCTCAGCATGTGAATTTTATTGGCACCGAAATAAATACCGACACAATGAGGGCTTTCCTCCCCATAGAGAGAATTCAGAATCTCAGGCAACAAATTTTGAGTCTACTTCCTCAGCAGAACGCAAAAGCGAAGATGGTGTTCAAATTGTTAGGGACGATGGCCTCTACAATAACATTAGTTCCCTTAGCCAGACTGCACATGAGGGTTCTGTAGTGGTTACTTTTTGCCCAATGGTCACTGTAGCATCTACCTCTTTCTCACCCCATTCTGTTAACAGAATCGTGCAAACAGGATCTTCGCTGGTGGTCCCAGTCAAGTCATCGCACCACAGGCAGACCATTTCTTCAGTCTCCCCCTGTCGCCACCTTGACCACGGATGTCTCTCAGATAGGGTGGGAAGGGCATTATCTAGGGAGAACAGTCCAAGGCACATGGCAGGAGCATGAGGCTCATCTGCATATAAACGCCTTGGAGATGAGAGCAGTGGTTCTGGTGTTGCACTTCACAGGTTTCTTCCTCCAGGGATGATTGCGATCCACTCTGACAATATGTCAGTGGTATGGTACATAAACAAACAAGGAGGGACCAGATCTTATCCCCTTTGCAGAGAGGCCCTTCGAGTGGAAGAGTGGACAGTGTCTTCCCAATGTTTTCTGATTGCAACGCACATTCCGGGGAAAACCAACGTGATAGCCGACCGGCTCAGCAAGGCTATTCTGATGCCTCACGAGTGGTCTCTGAATCCACACATTGCGGAACAGATTTTTGACAAATGGGGTCAACCTTGCTGTAATCTTTTTGCCACCCCTCTGAATGCTGAATTGCAGCAGCTACTTCACCCTGATCCCCCCCGAAGGTGGAGGCACCCAGAGATGCACTCGTTCTTGATTGGTCCTCGGGACTTCTCTATGCATTCCCACCTTTTCCCCTGATATCGAAGGTAATTCAGAAAGCAAGATCTTTGGGAAGCAAAATGATCCTCATTGCTCCTTACTGGCCTCGTCAGATTTGGTTCCCCTTCCTCAGATCTCATCTAATGGACAAACCTTGGACTCTGGATCCAGTGCCAGATTTACTGACACACATGTCAGGGGTGTTCCATCCCTCTGTCACACCCTCAATTTGACAGCTTGGATGCTCCAATTCCATCTCTAGTCAAGCTTTGACTTTTCCCCTCATGTTGTACATATTCTGACATCTTCTCACAAACCTTCAACTAGAAAGACTTACACCCGTAAGTGGAAAAAGTTTTCCTTTTGGGCCTGAGAGAGAAACCTCGATCCCTATAAAGCTCCCATCTCTGCCATTTTGGAGTTTCTTACTCAATTGTTCCATCAAGGCTCAGCAGCTGCCAGTATTAAAGTTCAATTGGCAGCTATTTCTACCATTCATTTGGCTAATGAACCTAACCTTATGGTGCATAGACTGTGTAGAGCTTTCCTTAAAGGAGCCCCATTATTACACCCTCCAGTCATGGATTCTGTGGCACCCTGGGATTTGAATTTTGTACTCCAAGCACTTACTTTGAGTCCTTTTGAACCTTCAGCAACTTCTGACCTCAAGTTCTTATCATGGAAAACCATATTTTTAGTGGCCATTACATTGCAAGGAGGGTTTCAGAACTGCAAGCCCTCTCTATTAAGCCCCCTTATTTGGTGTTTCACAGAGATAGGGTTTCCTTACGGACCAACCCTTCATTTGTTCCTAAGGTCTCTTCGCAGGCCAGTATTAATCAGTCCATTGAATTACCTGTTTCCTTCCCTAATTTTTCTGACAAAGCAGAGTACAAATTTCATCAGCTTGACTTTCATAGACAAATGCAATTTTATCTAGATAGAACTAAGAATTTCAGAATGTCAGACCAATTGTTTATTTCCTTTTCGGATTCAAGAAAAGGTCTAAAAGTCTCCAAAACCACATTGTCTCGCTGGATTTCATTTATTTACACATCCAGTGGCAAAGATCTTCCCTTCAAGGTGAAAGCTCACTCTACCAGATCTGCTTCTACCTCGGTAGACTTTCAAGCAAAGATTCCAATAGATAACATTTGTGCAGCAGCAACATGGGCTTCACCTCATACATTCATAACTCACTAGATTCACTGGAGGGATAGATTCCTGTCCCAGAGACTTCCCATACTCTGGAATAAACTACCTATCTATATCAAACAAAGCTCCTTATTAGCACTGTTCAAGAAAAATCTTGATGATTGGATGGGAAATAGGAAATTCACCCAGGGGATCACTTCTGTGGCTCTGCTCGACAGTGATACAGGAAAATAATTTTCTTGGGTGGCAAAAGCCAGGGTACCTTTTTGGCTGGGCTTATATAGGCCCCAGGGCCGATAGCCTAGTACCTACCTATGAACTAGAAATTGGACGTGGCTTCCAGGAACAGGTCTTCCTTTGGTTAGGTACTCAGGAGCATTTTCCAGTGAGCCACCCAAGATAAAGGTGCTAGGGACGCTGTCCCAAGATTAAAAATGAAGGTGAGATAGGACTACAGAACATAAAGAAGTTATGTGCTCACCATAACGTTTGATGTTTGTAGTCCATCTCGCCCTTCATTCTTGCGAACCCTCCCTCCTGCCCCATCCTTGAAGACCTGGGGATATTGTGACTATTGCCTTACCTCTATGTTGAGACCTTTCTACATGGTTTGTTCTTTGTCTCTGTATATTTACTATTTGCAGCAAACAAGATCTGGGATATGTTAGCGGTGCATGATGGGATACCTCCTTGCCACGAGCCAACCAGAAGATTTTGAGCTAGAGAATTGCCAAGTCGGAACTGAGATTCGGCTCCGAACCCAAGAGTAAGAATGAAGGGCGAGATGGACTACAAACCTCGAACGTTATGATGAGTACATAACTTCTTTTTTCGTTGGGTTGCAGGGCAAGTATTTGTTTGCCCTTTTTAAGTATTCAGTGAATCACGGAAATGCATTTCGCTGAATACTTGTCGATGGTTAGGTGTTTGCTGTTACAGCATTTCAACGTTGTAATATAGACCCCATTCTGATTCTGCATGAGTGGTCCCTCAACCAATCAGTAGTGAACATGATTTTCAGCCATTGGGGTGAGCCTTGCTGCGACCACTTTGTCTCTCCCCTCCGTAACAAGTGCAGTAAGTATTTTGCTCTGATTTCCTCCTCCAAGGGAGTCACCGAGGGATGATGATCAGCTCCTGGGTCTCTTCTGTGCTTATCCCTCTCTTCCATTGATCCCGAAGTTTCTACAGAAAGCAGGCAGGCTGAAAAGCTCAGTCATACTCCTTGTTCCCTTCTGGCCTCATTGAGTATGGTTCCCCTTCCTCTGGTCTCACCTTAGATATCCTCCATGGATACTGGAGCCCAATCAGGACCTCCTGTCTCACCCCTCAAAATTCCAGCATCCCAGTCTCCATGTACTCAAGCTGATCGCTTGGTTTCTCCACTTCCAGTGATAGTAAGTCTCTTCAGGCTCACTTCCCCAATTTGTGACATTATTTTGGAGTCCCAGAAGGTCTCCACTAAGAAAGTTAACAGAAGCAAATGGAAAAGATTCTCGATATGGGCTTTAAAAGAGAATATTGGTCCCTTTTCAGTGCTTACATCAGCCATCCTGCTTTTCCTCAGTACTCTTTTTAAAAATGGGCAAGTTTTTTTTACTATTAAACTCCAGGTAGCAGCCATATCCAATTTTCACACTGGCAACAAATCCCTTTCCCTCTCACAGGTTATGTAAGGCATTTATGAAGGCAGTTTTCCTCCTTAGACTGCCCATAAAAAGATCCCTGTCCACCTTGGGACCTTACAGCAGTCCTTCAGGGGTTAACTCCGAAACCCTGTGAACTTGCAAACAAATATGATGTGAAGGTTCTTTCCTGGAAAATGATGCTTTTTGTGGATATCACTTCAGCAAAAGAATTTCTGAGCTTCAGGCATTATTGGTTAGACCTCCTTACATTATTATCCATGAAGATAGGGTGTCTCTATGAACCAACCCTTCCTTTATGCTTAAAGTGGCCACAGAGGCTAACATTAATCAGTCCATTCAGTTGCCATTTTTTTTTCTGATCTTCACTAATAAGGGCGAATATATGCTACACCTTCTTGATGTTCATAGACAACTGCGTTTCTGTCTTCACAGAACTAAACAGTACAGGAAATCTAACCAGCTATTTTTATCCTTCTCCCCTAACCACCTAGGTCAAGCAGTTTCTAAAATTACCTTGGCCAAATGGATTACCGATTTGTATTTCATTGATTTACTCTCACTCCACCAGATCTGTGGTTACATCATCAGCTTTTTCCTCGAGAATGTCAACCTGTGATATCAGTGCTGCAGTCCCTTGGTCGAATAATCGTACCTTTTGTTACACTTTACAGATTGGATATTACCTCCAGAAGCAGGACTTCCTTTGGCTGGACAGTGCTGTGGCATATATCCTTCCTTCCTTGAGGGTCCCAAGAATCACATAGCCGGGGACCCTGACCCATCAGTGAGGAAGAATGAAAAGTAGAACATCAGATTCAAAAGTTATTTTCTTACCATAGCTTGGCATCTGTGTTGTACATTTTCATGCTTTCATCCCTGCCAGCCATCCCCATATCACTCCTAGACGGATCTTCAGAAGATTTTGGAACACACATGTTCCAGCTTCGAGCCTCAGTACTTCTTTCTGTCCCATCTGTATTATCTATTGTGCATTAAGGCAGCAAACTTGATCTGAGAAGTTGGGAATGGTGTAGAGCAATATGGCTAGAGGGTAGGAGCTCGGGATTTGGATCCAAGTCTGAAAAATGCGGTTGAATCAGATCCGAGGGATGGAACTGTAACCCATCAGTGAGGAAGAATGAAAATGGACAACACAGATGCCAAGTTATGGTAATAACATAACTTTTAATTTTCAGAATCATATTTGATTATAATGATTGTAAAGGATGTAAGGTCCTCTGTGTGCTTCCTCCAAGAAGCTGTGTCTTCATTTTGTAATGAAAAATAAAATTGGTGTCTTATAGACTGGACAAAGGAAACAAATCCTTGTTGTTCCTCTTCTATAAAGCTAAACCCCAAAAATGATCACAGTAAGGGAAACAGAAATGCTGAATTTAAGGGTCATGAACAGCTGAATCTTGAGTAACCAGAAAGTCAGTTCAAATAAAGTTTATATTGGTGAGAAGACTTACTGTAGTCATAATACCTAAGCAGTCTTTCATTCAATTTTTGACCAATTTTATTTTCCATTGCTTTACCAGGAGAGGGCAGCAGATTATAAGCTACTGTTGTGAACTACTGGTTATATAACAAGACATTTAAAGGCATTCCAGGCATTTCATCCACTACAGGCCTTATTCCTGTTGTAGGCATTAATATAACGGCAACATATGTGTCTAGACTTCTGTTTCATGCTTTAATCAGACAGTTTAGATTTTTTTTTCCATTTTACCAATTTGGATACTGTAGTTATTTATATGCATTTATAAATATTTTGTCTGTTTTTATGTTAGGTTTTAATTTCAACTAGCTTTATTTCTATTAATAATTTTGTTACATCTAGCTTTCGTTACTTGGCAGATTATGCTGAATTCTTTGCTCTTCATGTGGGCTGCTGAATTATAGCTGTTTTCTTGTACATAACCACACTGTTATGGAGTTGCGCAACACACACTGGGAAAAGTAATTCTGCTTAATTCGGGATGAGAGTAATTTAGTCTGGACTTAAGAAAAATGTCCATATTTTCCCAAATATTTTCGCCATGGTTATTGCATAAACAGCTACGTTTTCGTTAATGTTTTATAAATTAATTTGTTAATCAAGTAAGCCCCAGTAGAAGGAAATGCTTATTTCAATGTGAAAAACAGAAACTCTGTTGAAGTAACTTGTCCAGAGTTGTAACAGTGCATGTTTGGAGCCTGAATAAACCAACTGTAGGACAACAGGATACAACTTCAGTAGCTCAAAACCTTAACCCTAATTGTTATACTGGCAGCAGTACATTTGTAATGAGTCACATAGGGCATGAGAATGCAGACAGACATCCACAAAAATCACATTAAGAAAAATAAAAAAAATGTTTAGTAGTTAGAAAAATTATGTAATATAAAAATGGTTGTATTATAACCTTATGCAAGAATTACAAATACCATAAAATGTACCGTGAAATTACTTACAGATGTGTATAATGTTTGCTTTTCTGGTTTTTGATGTTACAACCAATAAAACTGTTTTGAGGGGGAAACAAAAAAGAAAAACAATACAAAACTTAAAGTAAAAAAAAAGGAGGTTTTATAATACTGTAGGGAACATCTAGGTAGAGGTGTTTGTTCTGAAGCACTAGTTGGGCAAATTCCTTTGAGTGCCAGAAGCATATCTAGTATAGGGGAAAGGTAGCAGCCACCCCGGGTACGTATTAGGGGGTGTGAATGTGATTGTCAGATGCCTGATAGTCAGTAGAGCAGTACAAGCATTTATTGCCACACAGGCATTTCCGACTGCTGGTACAGAAATGAAATGCTGCTTTTGTTGTCAGGGCTGTAAGTGCTTGCTTCAGCTCTTCATATTGTGGTATAATTGTAGCAAGCGGCTTGCTAGAGTTTGTAAAAATAAAAGTTGTGATGAGTCCCAGATTAGAGAGGGACTTTTTTATTTTTTGCTCAAGTTTAATTTGCTCTTTAATGGGGCTGCAGGTCAAGGAAGAATGGATTGCTCTAGCTCCTCCTTCTTGAGGCGTGCCAAGTCAGGGAATTTAAAGTTGAGGGGCTTGTAGTGCGGAAGTGGGTGCTAGATGAGAAAGCTGTGGCCCTGCTGAGTGTTGCTCTGTATGCACGTTTGTATACTTTTGGATTCAGATCATTCATAGTTTAATATGCTGATCACTAACCATCATTTTTTCATAGTTAGAATAAATATACAGTGCTAGCCAGGAGTAGATTTCTAGCAGGGGTTACATGTTTGCATGCCTTTGTGGTGACATTTTTCTGCTCTCAGTAGAAGCTATATAACACACCAGTCTTCCACTTCACAGAGACCCAGTACTAATAATAACAGAATAAGAAGCACAGCAAAGCAACCTCACATGGCGCCTCTTTCTACAAGGAAAAAAGTACAGTTTGGCTACCTTTTTTCATAGCCACTGGTAGTTCACATAGATGGTTAGGACCGTGAGCTATTTATTTATTTGGCATTTGTTAACCAGGTATTTCCGACTGAGCATAAGCCCATTTTCAAGTGGAGGTTGTGGAAGAAAATCTCGACACAGAACACTTGAAAGGGAGTGTATAACATTAAGCGCATAACAACAATCAAGCAAGGCAGTGTATAACAATGAATACAGAAAAGTTTCAAATACTAGTGAATACTTTACTATAGAGGCAACTATGGATGCAAATAAAATTACAAATACAATATACAAGTAAACCAGCAGGCAGAGAAGTAAACGATGCAAGAAATTAATGATGATTACTCTACTCACATAAGAATCTCCAAAGGATAGTGAAAAGTAAGACAGGTCAGGAAGTTCAGGAGTAAAGTATGAAATAAAGAAAATAGATCCATATAGATAAGATGAGAGCAGTACAGAGGCATCATGGAAAGGACATCTGTATAATAGTAAGAGATGTGGTAAAAGTATAGGGGGATGCATTATGGATGGCGAGAAAAATATAAGACTAGGAGTAAGAGAGTTAGGTTGGACTTTGGCAGGAGCAGATCCACGTGTTTATTAGAGTTTCTTTTAGAGCTGTTTTTGAAGTTATGAGTATTTGATATGGTTCTGATGGACAGAGGGAGTTTGTTCCATGCTAAAACAACAGAATAGCTATATAGATGTTGTCCAGTAGTTCTTTTGGGCTTATAAATTTCCAAGAGGAACTGGTCAGAACTCTTAAGAGAGAGAGTAGGAGTGTATAAGGAGATGAGGGATGAGATGGTTGGGGAGGAGGTAGGTTTGTTGCGGATGGAGCTGCTGAAAGTTTTTGTCATCCAGGGTCTGAAGTCATCAGTTGCCCTCCTGTATGGCTGTGAGCAGGTCACTTAATCAGGCAGTGCTTCTGGGTCACCCTTGAAAAGAGGCACTTGAGACGCTTTGTAAGCACTAAATAAACTAAACAGCACTGTACTTTCCTCACTTGTCAAGAGGAAAACCATTTTTAGTACTTAAATAAGCACCTATCCAGGCATGCCCATGGGTCAGCTCCCGATGTTTTCTCCTGTCCACCTGATTAATCTGGGCATCTTGGGGCAATGTAGCAACAGCCTCATGCACACTGACAGCCCTCTCATCCTACCACCCAACACTACAACCTGTGAGAGATGCACTTATATAGCCAAACTGTTAGCCAAGCTCTCTCCAGCCAAGACTGGACTAGACAGTCAAGAGGAGAAGGTTAACACCTGCACCACACCACACTCCGCACATAGTCCTTCAAAACCCACACTATCAAAACCCACACTTAGAAACACAAAGCACACACTCACATTCATGGAGGCTCTCAATAAAATTCTGCCCAAGCAACAGAGATCTCCCAAGCTGAAACGCAGACATCCGCCACCCCCAACACTACCCAAATGACACACAGCCCATAAAATCAGTGTGCCACTCAACCTCAGCCCATAAGGCAAAACAATGTACCCAAAACACTGGTCATAGGTGACTCTATAGTCAGGCACACTGATGTCCCACTCATCAGGCTAAGCAAGGAGGAAGTTGCTGTCAGCTGCCTGTCGGGTGCCAGGATCCGCCACATAACGCACGCACGCACTCAGGTCACTCCACAACAGTTACAAATACAGCTGTGTCATTGTCCATGTTGGTGTGAATGACCTGAGATGTACCTCGCTGGACTACATGAAAAGAGACATGGAGGAGCTCTCAGATCTTGTTGCCCAGGCAGGTATGACCCTAGCCCTGAGTAGCATCCCGCCGTCGCCCAGAGTGATACCACAGTACAAGGACAAAATGATTGACTTCAACAGTTGGCTAAGCTTCTGGTGCCATTCCAGTATCTGTCTGCCTGGGATGACATGGTCGACAGACCACAACGCTTTGCCAGAGATGGCCTGTACCCTGTTGCCCCTGGGATTCCGGATACTGGCTAAGGATCTAGCCACCCCTATAGTGCCTTTTGTAGGCAAGGTTCAAATGCCAAATTCACCACCATAACAGGTAAGCAAGCAAAGTCTGAGGGTAATGCTACTCGTTGCTAGAAGTCTAAACCTCAAAATGCACTCACTCGAGGCACTCCTTAAAATGGAGAGCATTAACATCTGTGCAGTGACAGAGACTTGGTTTAAGGCTCCAGAGAGCACCCCTGCATTACCAGGCTATAATTCATACCACACCTTTCGGCCACCTAACCTGGACCGAAACACTAAAGGTGGAGGCTTATCCATATTCATTAAGGATATCCACACCTCCAGGCTAGTTGCTCAACATAAATCATCCGAAATTATCCAAGTGCAACTAACAGTGGGCAAGACTGCAATCCAGGTTGTTGCTTGTTACAGATCCCCCACCATGTCCCAGGATTCCCACTCTTCATTTCTTAAGATACTGGAAAATATTAAGGTACAACCCAATACCTTAATTATGGGCAATTTCAACTACCCCACCATCAACTGGGAAAACTACTGATGTACCAACTGATTCACTCAACGTTTTCTGGAATTCATAAATTCCAACGCCTTGGATCAGCTTGTCCACACCCCCACCAGGGGCAGCAGTGTCTTGGAGCTGGTCATTACCAATATGGATAACTGGTGTTCCATGCCCAAGTTCACCTCTTTGCTGGTCAGATCTGACCACAAGCTAATCATCCTAGACATCCATATCCTACCCCCACCACTCATTAAGGAAACAACTGTCAAAATCTACTCCAAAGCCAACTTCATGCTTCATAAGACAGAAGTGGCAAACTTCACGATACCCATGCAGACGGAAAATAGAGGTACGACTGCTGAATCTTACACAAATGCACTGTATAAGCACATACACGAGTGCATGGATTGTGCCATCCCCAACAGAACCAAGACGCTATCCTCCAAAGCAAGGAAGCCAGTCTGGTGGTACCCTACCGTAAACAAACTCTACAACAGAAGGAAGAAGGTGTTGCAAAAAAGAGTAAAATCCCAAGATTGGAGGAACTCCCTAGTCAGCCTCAGCAAGAAGATGAGATCCCTCATAAAATTCTCCAAAGCTAGTTATGAAAATAAAATCGCCACTGATTCCAAGGACAACCACAAAGCATTCTACAGCTATGTCAAAAATCTCAATGGCAACACTCAGAGCTGATCTGAGCTACAGCACAATGGCACTAAATGTACAGAACCAACCGATATTGCCAACATCCTGGCAGATAGTTTCAGTGCTAACTTTACCCCCCTCTCACTCTCCAAAGGGCCCATCTTAATACCGGAAGAATGCAAAGCCCCTGTAATCGCGGATGAACAAGTAAAGTCTGCACTCTTCAAAGCCAAGAACACAGCATCCATGGGACCAGACAACATCTTAGGCTGTGTACTGCATGAACTACAGAACAAACTGGCACCCCACCTAAGTACCATGTTCAGTCATAGCCTCACCTCAGGCTATGTGCCTACTGAATGGTGCACAGCGATGGTTATCCCACTGCACAAAAGGGGGTGCCACCACAGACCCCGGAAACTACCACCCCATTAGCCTGACTAGCCTGGTCTGCAACCTCCAAACCCTGGACCTCACTCAGTTTGGGTTTGTAAAAGGTAGATCATGTCTACTAAACCTGATTGACTTCTTTGAAGCAGTCACCAGACCCGCAGATGAGGGCAAGGTAGTGCACACAGCCTATCTTGACCTCGCCAAGGCTTTCAGTACCATCCCCCACTCTAGAATTATAGATACACTCACTAAACTGGGCATAAATCCCTATGTCACAAGATGGGTGGCCAACTTGGCTCACTGACCGAATCCACACAGTAAAAGTAGCCGACTCCAAGTCCAACTTCAGACCAGTGATAAGTGGAGTACCACAGAGTTCAGTCCTGGGCCCTCTCCTGTTTGGCATCTACTTCTCTGAAGTGCAGGCCAACACAGAATGTCTTTGGCTAACAAAGTTCGCAGATGACTGCAAACTGGGCGCCATAATAGAATCACCTAATGATGTAGACATTCTACAAAAGTGCCTCACAGAGACAGATGCTTGGTGTCAAAGTCATGGCGTCAAGCTCAGTGCCAAGATATGTCATCCCCTTTGGGAAAAACTCAGTACCCATGAACTACCACATAGGTGGTAGCTCACTAAACACCAAAAGTGTGATGAGAGACCTCGGGACACAGGTGGATAGTAGTCTCTCCTTTGCTGACCACATCGCCACAGTAGTCAGGAAATCCTTCTACATGGCACACCTCATCACAAAAGGGTTCTCCTCTAGAAAAAAAGGAGGTCATTGTTCCTCTCATCAGACCCATTATAGAGGACAGTGCCCCGTTTGGCATGCATCTCACAAGACACCTATAACAATTGCAATCTATATTGCATAATACTACTTTTAAAATACAGTTTTTATAGCACATTAAAAATCTTATTCAGCAATCAAAGCGTTCATAGGCATCTACAAGCATTTCATATTTAGAAACATTTCAGAGCATTGCTTCTATCAGCAGCATATCAAATGCTGTATATTATGCTAAGCATCATTATTTAAACAACAATGATACTAAAGTCTCTATTCATTATATATTCTTTGCTAAAGTCATATTGCACTATGTTGTCTGCTTTGCTTCAGATATATGCTGTTACTTAAAAATTATTACAATAGCAAAGCTAGGTCTAACCTTCCATATATTCCTATTACTTCTAACAGTGTAAGAATGCCTTTGCAAACAGCAGTATATTGTTCCGAGTGTGCTATGAAGTATATAGATGAAGGGACTGATGTTTTTAAAAGAGAGTGTGTCTAAAGCAACCTGATTGACTGGGAGTTGTCTTTCAGGTTAATGAGGTATACAGGGACAGCTTTAAAAAACCTCTGTGTGTGTGTTTTTACATTTGTATATGGTCTGAAGAAACCACGGACAGTGGTGAAAGCACTTACCGAATATTAAAGTTCTTGGTTTATTTTATGTAGTCTGGAGCTATACTTCGTACAACTGCTACCATATTCGTTTTTGCTGTTGTCTTTGTCTGTTGGGTAGGACAGTTTACATTTACCCAGCTGGTTGTTTGCCTGTTTCCTGTTACAAAAAAATCTATAGTCTGTCTAAGTTGGTCTAATTATTTAATGTGAAAACACTGGTTAAGAATAGATGCAAGTACGACAATGATTTAATATTTAGAGAAATTGCAGCCTGTTTAGAGAAATTAAAATTAGTATAATGCAAACAAGAATTACAATATGAAGTGAGAGAAAAACAAAACAGAGTTATGGCATATTTAGAGAGTCAGGGGAGAGAAATTGATGGAAGTAAGGAAGTAAGTGAAGAAGGGTGATTAAGGGAGGTGCAAGGTATGAATAGGTCAGTACTTGTTCATGTTAGGGCTATAGTTTATCCTGGGGTTGAACAAGAACGGTGACAGAGTTTGGCTAGGAAGCCTTTCAGAATGGTTTAAAGGACTGGAGGGAACGTATTTACCTGATGGATACAGGTAAGGAGGAGTGCCAGGCCTTAGCAACATGGTTTAAGTACAGACCATGCCCAGCAGATTTGATAGGTTTGTAGCTAGAGAGAAGTTTTTGGTCATTAGATTGTAATGACCAAATGGTAAAATAATTGTGTAGAATGGTATGTAGTGCTGAACAAGCAGATGGATGCTGGATAATTTTATAGGTGATTAGAAGCTGTGCATATGTTAGTTTATGGGGTAGTTCTTACCAATTTAGGCTTTTTAGTACTATACGGTAGTGGGTTCTGAAAGGGATATTTGCTGCACATTTAGTCATGTTATAGCATTGTTCAGGTTTTGCTTTGTATGATGCCTAAAGGTTAGTAAGGATGGGAACATCATAAAGAAGTGAGGTGAGAAAGTAAGAAGTGGCAAGTATTGCTTTTGATGTGTTGGCGAGAAATTATTTTGGTTTCTCTCTGTTTAATTTCTCCAAGTCATTTAGGTTTCTAATACCATGTGTGGAATGGACCCCACTTCTAAATATCAGGGTATGATTAAAGTTAATTAAATGAATATTGGCTCAGTCTTTGATGTTAACTAAAAGTGCTCTTCGCAGCACCCTCAATGCCCCTAGAATTGACTCCTCCTGAAATTCATATGGTGTTACATGTATCAGTAGAATGTCTAAATGTGACTGTAAATTCTTTATTAGACTGGTTGCTCCTAACACTTTTGGAACTGTCTGGGTATCCCTTTTCCACATTGCTCTTGTTTCTGCCTGCAAATTCTGGTATTTTATGACTTTGTGCCTCTCTGTGTGTATCAGTTCTGATGATCAGTGCTACTTTTTTCTTTTATTCCTGGACTACTATGTCTGGTTTTCTCACACTTTTTTTTTTTTTTTTTTTTTTGAACTTTTGGTAGAGTAATCTCATGTGATATAAACTTCATCATTCTGTAGAATGGCTTTGTGGTTCATGTTTCTAATGCTTCTCAGCTACTTGGGTATTGTAGTGTTTGCACAGTCCCCAGTGCAACAGTCTTGTTATGAGCATGACACACCCAGCAACAAGATGTGCAACTGTTTCCAGTTCTTTTCCTTTTTTTACAGAACCTGCATGGACCACCTTTTCATTTTTTAAAACTTTGATTATGTTTGGATATGATGAGGTCAGCAGATATGTATACTGTCCCACGACTGCAGATCTATACATGTAATCAGTTTTAAGGAGGTCCATACCTTCTTCAGAACAAGGAATATATAACCTTGGTATAGACTGATTTTTACATATAATTTGAAAAGCACTGGCGATCCTTCATCATTTCTCAAATATTTACACACGCCGTCCTGCTCAAGTTCCTTTATATCACTTTCTGACGCCGGTTGATATTTTCTTGGTACTGCTACTTTTCCTACTTTAAACATTGCTCTTGCACATTTATCAAGACCAAATGACATTCTTATATCATCTGAGAAAGCTTTACTCACTTGAAGTTTTGCTTTCAACTACTCATCTGATGAACTATAAAGTTTTAAGTCGCCCACAAAAAATAGATAAGTCTTTTAACAAGGTTGTTTTCTGGGAGCCAAATTATAATCATGATATGATCTGTTAAGCAGACAACTTAATGGGTTTAAGGGCAAGATAAAAGAGCAAAGAATCACCCTGGAATTTCCCCCTTTGAATGTTTATCCCTGGGTTATTAATTTGGCCTTATGGCGTAACTGCAAAGTGGTTTGACATTGTTTTATGGTCACTGTAATGCAATTGATCAATGTAGGATGCATCTTATGTACACGTAAGCACATCTTTATCCATGATTGAATGTGGTCAGATGCCTTTTTATAATCTATCCATGCCATACTTAGAGTTTTCCCCTTTTTACAGTTCTTTATTGTGGTTTTATTTAGAAACAAATGATCTTTTGTTCCATATGACTATTATTCTGTTGCCATGATTGATTTTTAATGACTATAAACTCTTGTCTGCATCAGTTCTAGGATATAGTTTGTAAATCCTCATCAGAAGACATTTTATTGGCCTGTAGTTTTTAGGATGGCTTATAAGTTCACTCTTAAGGAAGCGTATACTTTTTTCCTGTTAGCCAGGTCAGTGTCTGTCTGAGATGAACATGTAAGTAATTTTTACTCGGGGCTAAATCTTTGTGTAAAGATGCTAATACTTTCAGCCAACAGGTGCTTCATCTGGGCCCTATTTTTCCATTTACTTATTTTTTATTTTATTTTATTTATTCGCTATCTATTAAGAGATTTTCCTAATTTTGTTTAATTTTTTCCAAGCATTTTCATCCCATTTCTTATCCTCTACATTTTTACTATTTCTTTTAAATTTTCTGTCCATTCAGCATGTCCATATGGTCTTCATAAATATTTCTCCAAAATGTGTCTATTTCTTCTTTTTTTGTGCTGTTTCCATTCCTTTTACTTTGTTGCCTAGTTCTCAATAAAAAATTTTTGGCTCATTAATTAATTGCTTATTTTGTACTTTATATTTATTTGCATAGCTTTAAAGTTTTTCTGCCTGTACTAATCTCTTTAGTTTACTATTTGCAATAGTGCACAATGTATCCTAGTTTGCTTTGATAATGTGCATTGCTTTTACTACATCTAATCATTTTTGTTGATCTGTTCCTTTTTCTATCTTCTTCTAACAGTGGTGGTACTTGTATTAATTGGTTTATAGATGTTCTTCATCTCACATTGCTGCAGTCCTTACATATGGGTAGTCCGCTGTCCTCGGTCGGCCCGAATACCAAAGTATTAGGCTGACGTCGGTCAAGGCGGTTAAAACTGACATCAGAACGTCAGGGTACAAAAGCGCATGACCGACGTCATATCCTCAGTCTTTTTTGCTGCATGGTCCGATGCAGAAGCAGCGTTCAAGTGCCGTTCGGCGTTCTGAAATTTTTCGAGTTCGGAGTTTCAGACCGAATCCAAGTTGGCTAAGTACCCCGTTGGGGAATATTTTGTTTTTTTCTTGCCTCAGTGTATTATCGGATGTCAGAAAAAGTGAATAATTGTATTTCTTGTGGGAAACAGATACCGCATAGGGATTATCATTCTTTGTGCATTCCTTGTTTGGGGCCTGAGCACGACGTAGTCGGTTGCCGCTTTTGTGCTAGGTTTAATAAGCGCACTATTAAGCGAAGGTTGGATTGTGCTAGGCTGGTCTTCGGTAAGCGGTGCAATTATAATATGCCGTCGGATACTCCGACGCCCGCTTCGAAGAAGCGCAAAGACAAAGCGGTTAAACCTAGGCAAGATGAGTCGTCCGTTCCGGACGCCGGTTCTTTAGAGGCTTCAGTGGAACCGGTGGTTCCGATGGAGGCTTCTCTGGAGTCTCAGGGGGAGACTTTGATTTTGCAGGATGTGGCCTCTCAGGAGGCAGGTCAGGCTGAAGGGGCTTCTCAGGTTTCTGTACTCCCCTCCCTTCCCAGGGTGGTTAGACCCTCTCCTACTGTTTCCAAAACTTCTTCCAGAGGCAGGCCAGGTTTAGCTTCTGTTGGTGTCAGTCCTAGTTCTGCAGGGTCTGTGCCTAAGAAGCACATGCTTAAAATGGCAGAAGATTTGATTACTCTGATTAGAGGTTCTTTGCCCCCTCCTGATAAGAGGCCTAGGGTGGAGCCAGAGTTGGAAAGTTTTGTACAGGCTTCGGATGTTTCAGTGTCTTCGGCTGAAGACTTGCAGGAGTACTCTCCTTATTCTGATTCTGATGCAGAAGAGTCCACTCCTTCTGCTTCTCCTCCAGAGGATTTTTCTTTTTCAGAGACACTTCATTCTATGGGGGAACATTTTAAGTGGGAAGGTCAGGACTTCTCTGATTCACAGAAAAGGCTTAGGGAATTTTTGTTTTTACCTCAACATAGGCCCTTAGCTATACCTCCTGTTCTGGATGTTGTGCAAGATGTGTTCTCAGAGGCTTCACTTAATCCTGATTCTCTGCCCCCTGCGCCTGTTAAACCAGATAGGTATTACAGGGTGCCTGAGGCTCATAAATATCTCTATAAGAGTCCTAGGGCGGACCCAGAAACTATTAGTCAGGGACCTAAGGGTGTCAAGGCCTCGGTTGTAAAGAACCCGATCCCTCTAGATAAAGAGGCCAGGGCTTTGGATAGATGGGGAAAGAAGGTCTATACATCTTCTACCTTAGCAATGAGGGCTTTAAATTGCCAGTTTCATATGTTGAAATATCAAAATTTTCTTCTTTCTCAATTGAAATCTAAGGTGGATGCTCTGGCAGAAGGCATTGAGTGTAAAGAATTACAAGATTTGGTGCATGTCTCTGAACAGGTGGGTAAGCATTCTTTACAGTGTGGTTTTGATGCTGTGCAGGCCTCTTCTAGGGTGGCTGCCACTGGTTCAGTTCTTCGTAGGCACGCCTGGCTTAAGGATCAGAATTTATCTGACCATGTTAAGACAAGGATTTTGGATGCTCCTTTGCAGTCTGAAGTGTTGCTTGGTCCACCTGTGGAGTCAGTCTTGAAGAAAATGGAGGACAAAGCTAAGTCTATGCAGACTGTTAAAGATTTTTTGCAAGTTCAGCCTCCGAAGTTTAGTAGAAATTGGCCTGCTAAGGGGTGGACGTATCCTTCTTCTGATTCTCAGTCTAGGGGTAGGTCTAGATGTGGTAGGGGCAGAGCTCAGAGTTCCTTCAGACCTAGAACATGGAGTTCACCTGCACAATCTTCGAGTGAAGGCAGGGGCCAGTCCTTTCGTAAACAGGCCCAATGACCTACTCTTTCAGCTGCCAGATCCTTCTTGCCTGGCAGCACCTTTGGGAGGACGGTTGGCACTATTCAAGGAAAATTTTATTTTAATTACCCAGGACAAATGGGTATTGGATATCATACACCAAGGTTACAAGTTTTATTTCCATACCTTGCCCCCTTTCAAAGGCATGCCAGACGTTCCTCCTCAGCAAAGACGAGAGGCTCACAAACAGATTTCTCTACTACTTCAAATAGGGGCTATACAACCGGTCCCTCTGCCAGAAGTGGGCCTAGGATTTTATTCTCGCCTGTTTCTAGTACCAAAGAAAGGGAACACGTGGAGACCAGTTTTGGATTTATCTATCCTCAACACATATCTGGACATTCCCAAGTTCAAAATGTTGACGTTACAACAGCTTTTACCTCTGCTGGGCAAGGATCACTGGATGGTGACTCTGGATCTCAAGGAAGCTTACCTTCATGTTCCTATCAGGCCCAGTTGCAGGAGGTATCTGCGTTTTCGGGCTGGGACTTTTCATTATCAGTTCTCTGCATTGCCCTTTGGCTTATCTACTGCGCCCAGAGTGTTCACAAAGGTTCTGGCTCCAGTGATAGCTTTCTTCAGGCTAAGAGGAATACAAATCTATCCTTATTTGGACGATTGCCTGATTCTGGCTCAAGGAAAGGACGAACTTCTTCATCATTTACAGTATGTGATAGCAGTGTTAAGATGCCTAGGGTATTCTGTGAACGAAATAAAGTCCAGTCTAGTACCCTCTCAGGACATGTGCTTTCTGGGTGTGAGACTGAATACAGCATCCCAGATGGCCTTTTTGACCCCGGACAAACAAAAGAATCTTTCTCTTTATTTCCATCAATTGTCTCGTCAGTCCAGGCTGACTGCAAGGACAGTCCTTCAAGCCTTGGGGTTCATGGCATCTTGTATTCTGGTACTTCCCAATGCCAAAACTGCATATGAGGAAGCTACAATGGTATCTCAAAAATGTATGGATGCAACACTGCCAAGATATGGACACTGTCATTCAGATAATACCTTGCATTCAAAAGGAATTTTTGTGGTGGGCTCAGGAATGTCACCTAAACAAGGGACTCTCTGTGACCCGACCAGAGGCGAGTCAGATTCTAATGACAGATGCCTCAGACAAAGCTTGGGGAGCTCATCTAAATGGAAAATGGGTACAAGACACGTGGCCTGCCAGACTTCAACATTTACATATCAACTTGAAGGAGATGTTAGCAGTCCAATTTGCATTGATAGCTTTCAGGGATTTACTTCTTCCAGGGCAGGTGTTGATTCAAACAGACAACACAACTGTCATGTGGTACATCAACAAGCAAGGGGGGACACATTCATACCCTCTATGCAGACAAGCAATGATTTTGTGGGAGACTGCACTCAGTTTACAGCTAAATCTTCAGGCAAGGTTTCTGCCAGGAGCACAGAACTCCTTAGCAGATGTGTTGAGCAGACAAATTATGGATCCCCACGAGTGGAAATTGGATCCTCATGTATTTCAAGAATTGACAGTGTTATGGGGAACTCCAGACATAGATCTGTTTGCTTCTCCACTGAATTACCATTTGCCAAAGTTTTGCACAAAAAGGTTTCATCCCACAGCTTGGAAAGTGGATGCTCTCTCATTCAATTGGAGCAATCTTCACGTGTATGCCTTTCCACCTCTGCCTCTCCTCCCAAAGGTACTCCTGAAGGTCAGACAGGACAAGCCAACCATGATTTTAATAGCTCCGGATTGGCCTCGACAGCACTGGTACCCATTACTGAGAAGTCTGGTTCGGGAGCCTCCATGGCCTTTGCCTTCGATTCCACACCTGCTGTCTCAGGAGAACAGTCATTTACTCAATGTCAAACTTCACTCTCTACATCTAACAGCCTGGCATATTCTGTTTTAAACCCTGGAGGGTCTCAGCTTCCACAACAAGTTTTGAATGTTATTTTGGAGGCCAGAAGGCCTAGTACAAGGAAAGTTTACGCAGATAAATGGAGGAGATTTTTAATTTGGAGTACAGCAAGGGACTTTGATGTTTCTAAACCTAATTTAAGTGTTGCTCTTCAATACCTTACTGAGTTATTGGACAAAGGGTTGTCCTTCTCCTCTATAAAGGTTCATGCTGCAGCAATTTCTGCTCACTATGACTGTGACCCACCATTATTTTCTCATCCTTTGTTTAAGCAATTCCTTAGAGGGGCAAAGAATATAAGACCCCCACGGAGAGCTCCTACTCCTCCTTGGGATCTCAATTTTGTGTTGGAGAAACTCACTCTACAACCTTTTGAGCCTGCAGCTACTGCCGAGTTGAAATATTTATCATGGAAGACTGCTTTTTTGTTGGCCATTACCTCTGCAAGAAGGGTTTCTGAATTACAGGCCCTTATGGCGGTTGAGCCATTCTTAATTTTCCACAAGGATAGGGTGTCTTTGCGTACTAACCCTTCCTTTATGCCTAAAGTGGTTTCTAGTGTGGCTTTAAACCAAACTATTCATTTGCCTACTTTTATGCAAACCCCCAAAATAAAGGGAGAAGATCTTGCACACTTTGGATATCCACAGACAGTTGCGATATTATTTGAGCAGAACTAAAGGGTTCAGGCAGTCTCAGCAGTTGTTTGTTTCATTTGCTTTGGGTTTTCAGGGCAAACCTGTTTCAAAACAAACTATTTCTAAGTGGATTGGTCTTTGTATTGCTTTCTGTTATTCCCATCATGGTAAGGAGATTCCAGTTGGGATTAGGCCTCATTCCACTAGGGCTACTGCCACTTCTACAGCTTTTTTAAGGGGGGTGGCTACTAAAGATATTTTGGAGGCAGCTACTTGGAGTTCAGTGCATACTTTCTCTAAGCATTACCATCTTCCACTTTACTCTAAATCTAGGGCTGGTTTTGCCACTGCAATTTTACAGGGCATTTTGGCAGCTCCGAATGCTTTATAGTTTTGCCATCCTCCCTTACCTCTGCTTTGGGATTCTACCCATATGTAAGGACTGCAGCAATGTGAGATGAAGAACATAGTACAGTTTTGTACCTACCATAAATGTAGATGTTCGAAGATCCACATTGCTGCAGTCCAATCCTCCCTCCTTCCCCTCTGTAGTTAGAGGTGGTTGTGTGGTTTGGGTTGTAAATTTTGTAAATATGGTTAGTGCAGGGGTGGTTGGTTGTTCTTTGCTGTTTTTTTTTTTTGGCTTTGGCCTTTCTTTTTAGGGCCTTCTGACATCTGGGGCAAGAAAAGACTGAGGATATGACGTCGGTCATGCGCTTTTGTACCCTGACGTTCTGATGTCAGTTTTAAGCGCCTTGACCGACGTCAGCCTAATACTTTGGTATTCGGGCCGACCGAGGACAGCGGACTACCCATATGTAAGGACTGCAGCAATGTGGATCTTCGAACATCTACATTTATGGTAGGTACAAAACTGTACTTTTTCTCTGTTCAGAGCTTTCATGGTGGCATTTTTTCATCCCTTCCTTTCCCTTACTCTTCTGTGTTTTTATTTATTTTATTTATTTTACATTTGTTAACCAGGAAATTCCGACTGGACCAGGTCCATTTTCTGCAGAGGCCCGGGGAGAAAAGCTCCGGCATCAAGTTATACAAATACAGTACATCCAGCATAATACACAAAATAGGTTACATCATGTATGCTGAGCATAATAATATAACAAGAAATTAATAAAACACTGCAGGTAAAAGAAGATATAGAACATAGGTAAAAAGACGATGTCAGTTACAGTATATCCAGCAAACTACATAAAATAGGTTTCATCATGTATGCTGAGCATAGTAATATAACAAGAAATTAATAAAACACTCCAGGTAAAAGAAGATATAGAACATAGGTAAAAAGACAGTGTCAATTATACACTGGTAAGAGAAGAAAATATATCAAGTAAAATTCTACAGTTAAAAGTACCCTTTCAGATGACCACGCCTAGAGGGGATCAGAGATTCAGCATGTGATCAGAGAGGGGGTTTGGGGAGTTAATAGCAGTGTAGGTAGGGGTTATGTGATACAAGGGCATAACCAGGTACTAAGAAGATGCGATCTGAGGGAGTTTTTGAATATGGATGTGGAGGGGGCAGTGGACACAGATGGGGGAAGAGAGTTCCAGTTTCTGGCAACGGTGTGGGAGTAGAGCACATTCTCTGCACTATTGTTAGCCTTGGTGATGGATTGGAGAGATTTTCACTAGATCTTGGGTACTGGTTTGCAGTATAGACAGAGTAAGTAGGTTGGATAATGAGGGGGTTTTTTTCAGGATATTTGAGAATATTGTAGGCTGTGCCCAGCTGGCGATAGATTTTGTGGTAAGACTTTATCTATTATTAATTTGGCTGCACATTAGTATAGCAAATTCACTTCTGTTTTATCGCATGCATTTCTCTTAATATTCTTAATTACTGTGTTTAATCTGTTTTTTTCAGACTTTCGACATTTTGGGTCTTATTTATTTTCTTGTAATCTTTTTTTTTTTTTCATCAATCTTAGTATGTCTGCCCATCTCTGTTAAATCAGGCAGATTGTCCCTTAGATCATTTCCTTCTAAACCAAGAGCACATTCTTTGCTCTCTGTTTTCTGTGGGCATACTACAGAAAGTCGAGAACATCATCCTATGATATATTCTCTTCAGATGCACCCTGCATAACCTGTTGCTACTTCATATGGGCAATCATTGGCCCATTTCTCCACATTGCCTGTGCTACATCATGGATGCCACTGTTTCCTGCTCGTTCCCTTGCTGTGCAGCATCAGTTGAACTTCTGTACCAGTTTCCTACAGAAGACACCAGAGCATCATTATGTGGCAAGGTTTCAGATGCCTCCCTCTCCACCTGCTTTGCCTTAATTTGCAGACCCATGGTTCCATCATGCTGTACCATTACCTGTGTTGGATTTTCTACACACAATCCATAACTTCAGTTCCTATGTATTTAACTTCTACTTTAATAATCCTCTGTTTTACATTTTCTCTTTGTTTTCTTATTGTTTGTCTTGCAAAGTTTTCCCTATATAGGTGCTGTTGCTTGTATTTCTCCTCAAATATCTTTGGAGCTGCTTTTTTTGTATTGATTAATTTGACTTTCTCCTTTGCATAAATAGTGCACCATATCAGATCTCTTTTTTTGTTCCCATGTCCACGTTTCTTTTTTATAGCTTTCAAAAAATCTCTGGGTTTTGTTCTTAACATTTTTTGAGTCCCTTTGTTGGTCTTATTTCATAGATAGCATGCTTTTGGCTGTATAAAACATCCCTAGTTTTCAAGGTATTTTGCGCAGTTTTGTTTATGCAGGCCAAATGTAAGATTATCATCCACTATCAGCCTTAATAAGTTGCTATGAAAGTGACTTCAGTGGTTGTATTTTAGAGAAAGAGAAGTTTTAATTTTTTTTTCATATGAGAGGGAAGTGGGGAAACAATTAGTATTTTGTTTTTTGGGAGGAGGTGTTGAGCATGAGTTGTGTGTTACAAAGCCATGTTTCGGTGGCTGTTGAAGCTTCCTGAGTAATTTTTTGGAGATGTCTGGTTGTCTGATGTGGATGAGTGTGGAGTCCTCTTCTGTTTATAATAGGGAGGCTTGTTATGTGAATGCGTGGAGGGTGCTGGTGAGAGTGTTAAAGAGGAGGGGACCACAGATGGAGCCTTTGTGGTACACTGATGATTAGTGTGAGTTATGGAGAGAGGGTAGAGTGCCATTTTGCTGACTGATACCTACTGGGCAAGCAGGTTTTGAACCATAGAAGGGTGGGCTGGGGTTGACCTAGTGAGGACAATTTGTAGTAGAAGTTTACTGTGACAAACTATGTCAAAGGCCTTAGACAAGTCTAGAAATAAGCAGGAGACTAGTTTACCATTATTTCTAACTTATTCACAGTATATGTAAAGGTTAGAAGTGCAGTGTAAGTACTATTGGAGGGATAGAAGCAATGTTGTGTGGAAGATAGTAGTTCTTCCTGCAGGAGATAGTTAATTGTTTTTAAATACATTTTTCAAGTATTTTGGAAGGGGAAGTAAGAATGCTGTAGGTCTAAAGTTAGTGATGTCTGTGAATTTCTTCCTTTGTGTAAAGGGGTAACGTGTGCTTTTGTTCCAGAGTGAGGGCATGTGGAATTCTTGGATTTACCTCTTTATAAGGATTGAGACAGGATAGGCAATGCTGTTGACTGCTAAGTTGGATAGTCAGAAGGACATCAGCTGAAGCAGACCTTGGTTTGAGTTTGAGTAATTTTATATAGGATGTGGGCACAGGTTTGAAGGTGAAAGTGGCTGCTGGGCACGGTTGGGATTAGATGTTGGGGAATCCATTGTTAAGGATGCTATCCTGTCTGTGAATGAGGTAAATTTGGTTGCAGTTTCAAGTGACGAGTTATTGGGAGAGGAGTTATGGTTGAATTTTTGGCCAGGATGTAAGATTTCTTTAATGGCTGACCCAAACTGTTTAGGATCGGGTTTACTTTTGTTCTGAATATCATTATAGTATAGTCTTTTTGTCTTCGTTTATTTGCTTTTTAGAATAGTTGCGGAGTATTCTGAAGTTTTCAAGATGTAGTGGCTTTTTATGTTTTGCCATTCTTTCTATACTTCTTCTCTGTGTTCCATTAGCATTCTACTCTGGATAGCCTAATTATTTTGTTTTTAATCCCTTCCTTTTAAGAGGTACAAGGTTATTTAGGAAAGTTTACAGCATCATCTGAGGAGATGATTTATTGGATGTTCCTGTTAATAGATGATAGGGTAGTAATAAATATTTCTGAGTTAAACTTGGACAGGTTGAGTGTTTTATAAACCTGCTGTTTATATGGATTTGTGAGATGTCTGGTTGTATAGATTGGAAGATGGTCACTGAGAGAGTCTGAAATTCAACCTGTGGTGGTGAATTTGCTAGGGTCTGATACTGGGATTCAGTCTAACTAGAAATGTGATGTCTTGCTGTAATGTGTGGGGTTATTAGTCATGTTAAACTGTATAAATTCATGCTACATGTCATGAAGTTAGAGATTATGCCCATCTAATTGATAATGACATCACCAAGTAGCATTTTTATTGGATTATATTGGATGTTCAATGTAGAATATCTTCTAGTGTACCTGTATTTTCACCAGGAAGTCGACGTAAAGGACAGCAATACATAATTTATTTTCAGGAAAGTAATAAGTTCTGCCAAACTGAATTTTGGTATAGGTTTGTTGTAGGGGAAATGTGGTGGTAGTTAGGCAATATTAAGGCAATTATGAATGATATTATAAAGGGGGTGTAATTTTGAATTCCTTTATGATGGGATTAAGCCAAGTTTCAGTTATACCAAGAATATCAGACTTGTGTTGGGCAATCCAGGCATGTAGTTAGGTAGTTGTATTTCTTGCGCTTCTAATATTTATGGAGGCACAAATTGTATTATTGGAATAGGAGGATGACTATTGCGGGTTACAGTAGTGTGTGAAAGGGAATTGTCTTGATGTTGGTTGTGATAGTTGGGACCAGGATTAGGGTGAATGTCTCCTCCTAGGAGGATTTAGTATATTTGGGTGTTATTGATTTGTTTTGTGGCGAGTATTTTTTTTAGTTAATAAATAGATATTTTCTTCCTTCCATTTCTTTCTTTTTTGCTGAATTAAGCTTGGTGAATGAGTTAAGATTCCTTTTTTTCTCTCATTTCTGCTTCTTTCATTCAAGTTTCTTGATTTCAGTTTGATATTCTCAGATACTGAGTGTTTGCAAGGTGAATATGCTCCTTATGGTGACCTTAGACTGTGCTTTGTATGCTTTATACCCAACAACACTTCAAAAAGGGAACAGAGAAAAACATTAGATACATATTTATTAGTTAAAAATTAGCTAGAACAACATCAAGTAATTATTTAAGAAATTAGCTTAAATGGAAGCCAGCTGAAACTGTTATGCATCAGTGAAACAGGATCAGATGAAGCCAATCAGATGAAGCCAATACATCTAAACTGGAAGGCAGAGTTTTCTGTAGTCTTCTCACTTGCACTTCTAACTCTCTCCCTCATTACTTCCCTGAGTTCATAGGTAGTTCGTGGACTTGAATTTCAGGAGACCATAGAGAAGCTTAGCCCAATTTCCCAATTGCCCCAGAGCACTGTCCGGTTAAATGATTTGGTCATAGTTGAACAGTAAGCAAATGGAGGCAGATGAAATCAAACCCTGGGCCACAGGAAGCAAATCATTTAAGTTCATAACCTTAATCCTGTGAACTAACTGCTGTACTTTTAATGGGAGTTGTTGTTAAAAGGTCATTTTGTTTCTGCTTACCAGTGGGCATGGCCTTCACAAAAATACATGGGTCAGGACAAGGACTGTTGCCCTAGACAATGTTATCTCATACCTGGTAAACATTTTTGTTATGATAAACTTCGACATTTTGTTTTGCCAACTCTTGCTACAATGCTGATTATTATTATTGGATTTTATCACAACCTTTTGAACTGCAGTACCTTCCTTACAAGCTGAAAAATGGCAGGCTTGTTGCCCCTGTAATCCAGTTTCACTGTTTGTTCTAACCACCTTAGATCTCAAGATCTGAAGTACTTAACTTAATTTTATCTGCAACCTGTGGGTATTTGGATCCATATCTGATCCGAGCCTGCAACGTTTCAAGCATCTGCTCCGAGCTTCAAACTCCTCCTCCTTACCTATAACCATCTCCTACCTTCCCTCAAGTCTCATTTGCCACTTCGTGAATCAGCATCGTGGTCTCCGTAGCTCTGAGCATTAGGGTTGTAATAAGTGCAATTTGGTCAGATTTATTCTTGTGTGTGGCGAGAGTTTGTCTTAGTTCCCTTTCCTCCCCCAAATGCTTGTTTGTCAGAAAAAGTTTAGTTGGTGAAGTAGTTTAGTGTAGGCCCACCCTTCCCCACAGGTGTGCGTGTTTTAGTGTGTTGAAGTTTAGTAAGTGTGTGTGTGTGTGTGTGTGTGTGTGTGTGTGTGTGTGTGTGTGTGTGTGTGTGTGTGTGTGTGTGTGTGTGTGTGTGTGTGTGTGTGTGTGTGTAGAATGGCTGATCAGCCTAAGCCTACATTTAAGAAATGCACAGAGTGTGACCATAAGCTTTCACGGGCGGATGATCACACTCTGTGCACTCTGTGTGTTGTTTGCCTGGGTGTTCCCCATTTGTCTACCCAGTGCAGTGTATGTGCCGGTTTTAACCCTAGGGCCTTGAAGGAGAGGAAAGCCAAACTGGTGGCTAAAGGTCTTCTCCCTCCTTTCACACTGGACTCCTCTTCCTCAGACTCGGCTTCCACAGCTACCACCCAACCCCTCCCCCCCCCTCAGGCTGGGACTAACCCTCCCACTAGACCCGTTGAAGGGGATGCAAAAGAAAGAGAAATGACAGAGACAGAGAAAAGAAGGGGGATAGGCCCCGTAAACTGTCTCCAGATCGGGAGTCCTTCCCTAGCCCACCTTCCAAGGTGTCGAGACCTGTCTCTCCTCGGCTCCACTCCCCTAGATTCTCCCCAGAGCCAACAGAGCCTTCAGAATCAAGGCCTTCATCCAGATCTTCACAGTGTCCAGCTAGATCCGAGTCTGTCGCTTCCTTGCACTCGTCTCGGAGTCTCTCTGAAATGGATATGGACAGGATGATGAGATCTATTCGGACCCAAATCCAGATGGGAGTCTTGCCAGGCCCCTCTTCCTCTGGAAGGGGGACCTTCATGCCCTTCTTTTCATCCTATTTCTCCTCCCTAATTTGGCCTGTGGTTTCGGGGTTTATGGATCCAAGGATCTTCGGAGCTGGGGATTCAGCGCCGATGGTTCCTCCAACCTCGACTCTGGCGATTACCTTGAGTTCCTCAGGTCTGACCAGTTCGGATCCGAGCAGCACTTGGGGCCGAGGACGGGGAGTTGGACCCAAGGGGATGGAGCTGTCTTAGGCTCCGACTTTGTCAGATCCGAGCCGTTCCTTTGGAGCTTCGGTTACCCTAGCCTTGGCCTCGATCCTCACGGCGGACCCGGGGAGAGCTTCCTCCTTGTTGGGTGCTAAGGAGGTGCACTCTCCATCTGCGTTCGATGTGGTGGAGAGGGTTCTCTCCCAAGGATCGAGACCCCAGCCTATTTCCTTGGATTCTGCCCAGACTCCCTCGGATTCATTTGACTCCCTTCAGCTTGTCCCAGGGACAGCCCATGCTAGAGGACCCCCAGGCGGTTCCCCTGGAGGACCCCCTGTGGTTCACGAGCCATCTTCAGAGAGTCCCACCGAAGAGGATCCTCATAAGCACATGTGTATAAGGAGGCAGCTATACTCCCCTGAGTCCATGACAGAAGACACTGATTTAGATGAAGGAGAAGGTTCCCCCAGGTCACTTCCTGAGGATGTCTCCCTTGGAGCCATCATGGAGATCCTCCACCAGAGGGGTTGGTCAGCCCCAAAACCTTCTACGGATGAATCAGTGTTCCTGGAGGCTTTTGGCACGGGTGCATCTACGTCCTGGGTGTCCCCACCGGCGGATCCCTTGGTGTATCTTATCACCACGTGGGCATGGAAGGAGCCTGACACCATTGAGCCAATACCTAAATGTCTGGACAAGATCATGTCTCCACCCTTGGGCAGACAGGCCTGGTATAAAGGATCCCCTGTGGATGCTATGGTGGTTGCAGCAGCCACTAAGAGGGAACTGGTTCAGGAAAGTTCTTCAGTCCACCCTCCGGACAAAAAGTCCAGGACGGTAGATCGATTTGGGAAGCAAGTGTACTCTTCACCGATGTTTTCCATCGGAGTGCTGAACTATTTTGGCACACATACTACTGCAGTGGGACCTAGTCTCAGAGCTAAGTGAGTCGCCCCCCAGAGTCTTTGTCGCCGGAGGACAAGCGTCTGTTCTCCGTGAAAATGTCGACTCTGAAGTCAGTATCAAACACGTCTATGCACCTCCTTTCCCATGCTATGGAAGGAGTAGCTAGGGCGGCTGGGACTGGCGTGGCTATGAGGCGACACGCTCTGCTCAGACTGTGTCAATTTGCGGACCCCTTCAAGGCGTCGGGTGACGTTCTCAGAGTCCTGGGCTCTACAGCTGCAGCAATCTCGATCCTCCCCTGTGTGCATCTTCACATGCGGGTTCTTCAATGGCCTCTAGCCATACAGTGGTCTTGGCTAGATCTCCCCATGGAATATCCAATTCAAATCAGCAAAGCCTGCAGGGCGTCACTCCTCTGGTGGCTCCATTCCCCGGAGATCGCAGCGGGACGCCCATTTGTTTCACCCACAGCCCAAGCCACAGTGACCACAGATGCCACCCAGCTCAGGTGGGGGGGCATTATCTAGGGAGGATGGTCCAAGGCACGTGGTCCCAGATCGAGACCAGATTGCACATCAGTGTTCTGGAGATGAGAGCAGTGCTTTTAACGTTGCAAGCCTTCCACACTGTTCTTCCTCCGGCGGACTATTGCAATTCAGTCAGACAACATGTCAGTTGTCTGGTACATCAACAAACAGAGAGGAACTACATCTTACCCTCTGTGTCGTGAGTCCATGAGAGTGTGGGAGTGGGGGATCTCCACCAGTCGGTTTCTGATTGCAATGCACATCCCGGGACGCTCCAACATTTTAGCGGACAGATTGAGTCAGGCTATTCTAATGCCATACGAGCGGTCTCTGAAACAGTCGATAGCGGAGGAGATCTTCCTTGCGTGGGGTCAGCCTTGCTGCGATCTCTTCGCATCTCCTTCCAACGCGAAGTGTGACGAGTTCTTCTCTCTGATTCCCTCGCCAGGGGATCTCCCCAGAGATGCTCTAGTCCATGCTTAGCCTCCTGGGTTGTTGTACACTTATTCCCCGTTATCACTCATTCTGAAGTTTCTTCAGAAAGCTTACTGACTGGGGTGCAAAGTTATCCTCATTGCCCCGGTCTGGCCTCATCAAGTGTGGTTCCCCATGTTCATCGTGTTACACTGCTGCAGTCATCACACTTGGGTTATCCTGCCGTCAGGCGGTCCCGCAGTCGGCCGAATCCCAAAGTCTTGGTCCCGCGTCAGTTGTCGTCGCTTCTTCCCTGATGTCAGTGCGACAGGGGGATAAAAGAGGCAGCCGACACCATTTTCTTCAGTCTTTCTTGCCGTGCGGTGCCCGAAGCAGAAGCAGTTCGCAAGTGCCGGTCGGCTAGCTCCTGAGATTTTCTAATCGAATTTCAGCCTGAAGTCTTCTCTAAAGCTAATTACCCCGTTGGGGAAACTTTTCTTGCCTCAGACCAATGTCAGACAAAGTTAATAATTGCATTTCTTGTGGGAAGCAAATACCTCATAAAGATTTTCATTCTTATTGTATTCCTTGCCTAGGCCCAGACCATGACGTCTCTGGTTGTCGGTTTTGTACTAGGTTCAACAAACGTACAATCAAGCGTCGGGCAGATTTCGCCCGACATTATTTTGGCAGAAAATTTAACTATAGCATGTCGTCGGAGCAACCGACATCAGCAATGATTAAAAAACGCAAGGATAAGGACAGGCAACCAAGGCCAAGACCAGATACCAAGGCCTGCCGCCGGTTCTCCGGTTTTCAGCGAGGCACCTACACAACCCCTGACTACTGCTGATTTAGAAATTCTGACGGCCTCCCAGACCGAATCAGCTGGGCCTCAGGAGCCGGTACCATCTCACCCCTCGGACGCCAACCCTGACGGTGATCCGGAGATTTTGGTCAGGCCTTCGGTTTCTGAAGGTGTCTTCAAACCAACAACTATCTCTATTAAGTCTTATGCTAAACTTAAAGCCCCCTTAAAAGTTAGGAAACCGGGTCCACAGACCCCCCCCCACAAGCCCCTATGCCTAAAAAACAGATGCTTAAGATGGCTGAGGATTTAATTACCCTTATCAGGGGTTCACAACCCCCTCCTGACAAAAGGCCTAGACTGGAGGAAGATTATCCTTCCTCTGACCAAGCATCCATTTCCTCAGCTAACTCTGAGGACCAGGATTATTCCTTCCCTCCTTATGAAGACTCAGATGCTGAAGAGTCCATTCCCTCTGTCTCCCCCCTGAAGACTACTCTTTTGGGGAAACTTTACACACCATGAGGGAACACTTCCACTGGGAAGGCCAAGATTACTCTGACTCTAAGAAAATACTCCGTGAGTTTCTTCTTCTTCCATAGCATAGACCCCTTGCAATTCCTCCTGTTTTAGACATTTTGGATGATGTTTACACTGAATCTAGTCTAAACCCAGATTCCTTACCTCCTGCACCAGCTAAACCAGACAGATACTACAGAGTTCCTGATTCTCATAAGTTTCTATATAAAAGCCCTGTTGCAGACCCCGCAAACCAAATTATGACAACAGATTCTGCAGACTATGCCTGGGGAGCACATATGACAGGACAGTGCATACAGGGCAAATGGTCTGCAAAACAAATGAATCTACACATCAACCAAAAGGAGATGCTAGCTGTGCAAAATTCACTGACCGCCTTCAAGGACCTCTTGCATCCAGGACAACTACTAATGACAGACAACACCACAGTTATGTGGTACATAAACAAACAGGGAGGAACACACTCCTACCCTTTATGCAGACAGGCAATGACCTTGTGGAACACAGCATTGACTTACCAAGTACAACTGCAAGCACAATTCCTGCCAGGAAAAGAAAACATATTGGCAGACGAATTAAGCAGAAATTTGGCAGATCCACACGAGTGGAGACTACACCCACAAGTATTTTCAATGATAACTCAAAGGTGGGGACGCCCAGACATAGATCTATTTGCCTCCCCCAACAATTGCCAACTACAGAAATTTTGCACAAGGACTTATCATTCTCTAGCCTGGAAAGTGGACGCCCTATCATTCAGTTGGACAGCATTGACAGTCTATGCCTTCCCACCACTACCTCTCTTGACCAAGGTATTACTGAAAGTCAGATCAGAGAGACCACAAATGATCCTCATTGCTCCAGACTGGCCACATCAGCACTGGTACCCATTACTAAGGACCTTGACTCACAGCCCTCCATGGATCTTACCTCAATTCCCACTTCTGTTGACTCAACAAAACTCTCAGATCCTTCACAGTCAGCTCAGGACTTTAAGTTTAGCTGCATGGAGAATACCTTGAATTATCAATCAACACTTCTCTCAAAGGACGTCCTGAATGTCATTTTGGAGGCCAGGAGGCCCAGCACCAGAAAAACTTACTCAGACAAATGGAAAAGATTTTGTGCATGGAACCAGGCTAAAGGCCAAAATCCTTGGATACCAAACATTCCTCAAATACTGCAATACTTAACTGAGATGCTACACAAAGGCCTTTATTTCTCATCCATTAAGATCCATGCTTCAGCCATTTCAGCTCAATATAATACGGATCCTCCCATATTCTCACACCCTTTACTAAGGCAGTTTCTCAGAGGGGCTAAGAATATAAGTCCCCCAGAAAACCCCCAACGCCAGCTTGGGACCTCAACTTCGTTTTAGAAAAATTAACACTGCCCCCTTTCGAACCAGCTTTCTCAGCAGGACTACAATACTTGTCATGGAAAACAGCTCTGTTGCTGGGTATCACCTCAGCACGCAGGGTCTCAGAACTACAGGCACTTATGGCAGTGGAACCTTTCATAATTTTCCATCAGGACAGAGTCTCTTTACGAAATAACCCTACCTTTATGCCAAAGGTAGTATCCAGTGTGGCTTTGAATCAGACCATTCATTTTACCCACCTTTTATCCAAACCCCCAGAATAAAGGAGAAAGACTCCTTCACTCTTTGGACATTCACAGACAGCTACGTTACTATTTGGATAAGACAAAGACCTTCAGAAAAACTGACCAACTCTTTGTATCCTATGCTGCAGGTTCACAAGGAAAGGCTATTTCAAAACAGACCATCTCCAAATGGATAGCACATTATATCCGCTTTTGCTACTCGCACCATGGGAAAGCAGTGCCTGTTAATATTAGGTCCTATTCTACCAGGGCTACAGCAACCTCAGCAGCCTTTCTCAGGAGGGTTCCGACCAAGGACATTCTGGAGGCAGCTACTTGGAGTTCAGTGCACACCTTTACCAAGCACTACCACCTTCCATTATACTCAAAAACCAGAGCTGGTTTTGCCACTGCAGTTCTGCAGGGCATCCTAGCTTCACCTGACCCAGTTTAGTACCAGCCACCCATCCATAGCTTTGGGATTCAACCCAAGTGTGATGACTGCAGCAGTATAACACGATGAACATAGTACAGTTTTGTACCTACCATAAATGTAGATGTTCGAGTGTATATACTGCTGCAGTCCAGGTTACCCTCCCACCATCCCCTCTACATACCAGGGTGTTCGTTATAACTCCATGTACATCAATCTATTGGATGCATGTCTATATGGTGTATTTGCTAACAGCTAGTACTATTGTTTATCTACTAAGGTATTTTTGCATAGTTATTTGTATTGCCTTCCTAGTTGGGGGCACCTGACATCTGGGGCAAGAAAAACTGAAGAAAATGGCGTCGGCTGCCTCTTTTTATCCCCCTGTCGCACTGACGTCAAGGAAGAAGTGACGACAACCGACGGCGGACCAAGACTTTGGGATTCGGCCGACTGCGGGACCGCCTGACAGCAGGATAACCCAAGTGTGATAACTGCAGCAGTATATACACTCGAACATCTACATTTATGGTAGGTACAAAACTGTACTTTCCTCTGGTTTCATGTTCTAGCTCCTCCTTGAGTTCTGGATTCCTGCCTGGATCTCATTTCTCATCCCTCTGGCACTTGTCCGCCCAACCTGGACAGCCTCAAGCTGACTGCTTAGTTGCTCCAATTCCCTTGATTGCTAGGACTCCCAGTCTTTCATCTTCAGTAAAAACTATTCTGGTGGCATCTCACAAGGCTTCCACTAGGAAGAATTACCGCAGCAAATGGAAATGATTCTCTATTTGGGCTTCTCAGAGAAACCTGGATCCTTTTACAGCCCCTGTTCTTGCAGTGTTGGATTTCTTGGCCAATATTTTTCAGCAAGGGGCTAGTTCCTCTACTGTGAAAGTGCAACTGGCAGCTGTTTCGAATTTCCACGTTGGCGAAAACATGAATGCCCTGGCCTCTTCTAGACTGTGTAAGGCTTTCCTTAAAGGCACCTGTCTTTTGTGTCTTCCAATTAAGGACTCTGTTCCTCCTTGGGACCTTACCTTGGTTCTCCAGGATTTAGTTGCTCCCTCCTGTGAACAAGCAGCATCAGTAGATTTGAAGTTCTTATCCTGGAAGACAGCCTTCCTAGTAGACATTACGTCAGCTAGGAGGGTTTCTGAGATTCAGGCTTTGTCTGCCGTGCCCCCTTACTGGATCTTCCATAAAGACAGGATGCCTCTCCGCACAAACCTTTCTTTCTTATCAAAAGTGGCTTCTGAATCAAACATTAATCAAAGAATTAACCTGCCTGTTTTCTTTACAAATTTTCAGAACAGGGTTGAATATAAACTGCATTTGCAAGATGTTCATCGACACCTTCATTTTTATTTACATACAACAAAGCCCTTCCATAAGTCTGACCAGTTATTTGTGTCCTTTTCTAAACCCTTTCTGGGTAAAGCCATCTCCAAGGTTTCCATAGCTAGATGGATTACACAATGTATTTTGCAAATTTACAAAGACAAAGGTCTGTCCCCACCTGGTCCTATTAAAGCTCATTCTACTAGATCTATGGTGACTTCTGCTGCCTTTTTGTCTAGGGTTCCACTGGATGACATTTGTGCGGCAGCAACTTGGGCAAGGTCACATACCTTCATTTCTCATTATAAGTTGGATTTGATCTCCAGAGGGAAAGCATCCTTCGGCTCTGCGGTACTCAGGTATATCCTTCCATGAGGGCCTCCCAGGAGTTTGAGTAGCTGGGGACTCTGTCCCACAGGTTGCAGATAAAATTAAGTTAACTACTTCAGATAAAGAAGTTATGTACTCACCATAATGCTCTATCTGAGTAGTTGCACTTCATTTTTCTGCAACTTTCCCACCCTCCTTCCCCCGAACCTTCTCATGGTTTATTGTAAGTTGAGTTGCTGATTGGTTTGAGTAGTGGCAAACTCGATCTGAGGAAAGGTAGGAGATGGTGATGGGTTATGGGTAAGGGGGAGGAGCTTGGAGCTCAGAACAGATGCTTGAAAAGTTGCTGGCTTCTTTTTTTGGTGATTAAGGACAAAACTCCTGCAGTGGGCCTTGCATGTTCAGTGGCCCAGTCCTCCCTCCCTTAACAACTCACCAGTTTGTTCATAGGTTCATAGGTAGGTACTAGGCTATCTGCCCGAAGGCATTTATAAGCCTAGCCAGAATGTGTTGGCTTTCGCTGCCCCCTTAGATTAGTTCCCTGTGCCTCTGTCCAGCAGAGCCACTGAAGTGATCCCCGGGGTAAACTTTCTGTTTCCAATCCACTCGCCAAGCTTAGCGCGATGCTCTGCCTAATGTAGATTGGAATCTTGTTCCAAAGCATGGGAAGTCTCTGGGGCAGGAATCTATCCCTCCAGCATGTCCTATTTATTGTTGTGGTGAGGTTTAGATCCCTAGAGTGTGTGGCTCGAGGGGATAAGGTTTTCTTTAGGTGGAGCATGTCCATCAGTTCTGGGTTGGACATGACCTTGCATGTCAGGTAGAGATCACCTTTGAGTAGGCGGTATGCAAACGAGTACAGCTGGAGTTTCTTCAGTCGAGCTGCATAGGGCATCTGTTTGAGGCCAGTGATCCTCTTGGTGAGGTACTTCTGTGGTCTTTCCAGCTGTTGCAGGTGTCTTGTAAGGTACATCCCAAATGGGGCATTGTACTGTATAATGGGCCTGATGAGTGATGAGTAGAGGGGCACAATGACCTCTTTTGATCTGGATGCAAACCGTTTTATGATTAGGTGGGCCACATAGAAGGATTTTCTAACCACTTTGGCAATGTGATTATCAAAGGTGAGATTACTATCTACTTGGATCCCCAGATCCCTTATTACGTCTTCCGTATTTAGGGGACTACCACCTATGTGGTAGTTTGTGGGTACTTTGTTTTTTCCAAAGGGGATGACTATACACTTTTTGGCATTTAGCTTGAGGCCATGATTTTGACACCAGGTATCCGTCTTAGTGAGACCCTTTTGGAGGGTGCCTGTGTCAGCCAGAGAGTCAGTAATAGCCTCTAGTTTGCAGTCGTCTACAAACTTGGTCAGCCATAGTTCTCCTGTGCTTGCCTGTACCTCTGAGAAGTATATGCTGAACAGGAGGGGACCTAGGACTGAGCCCTGGGGAACGCCACTTGTAACCGGTTTAGAGTCGGACCTAGCTCCCGCAACTCTCACCATGTGGGTTCTGTCCGTGAGCCAGTTGGCATCCCATCTTGTGATGTAGGGGTTTAAGTTCAGGCTGGTGAGCTTGTCTATAATACCAGAATGGGAAATGGTGTTGAAGGCCTTTGCAAGGTCTAGGTAGGCTGTGTGTACTACCTTTCCTTCATCTATAGCCTTGGTAACTGTTCAAAGAAGTCCACCAGGTTTAGGAGGCATGATCTGCCTTTAACAAGGCCAAACTGGGTATGGTCCAGTGTTTGGAGGTTCCCAGTGTCTCTGTTAATGAGTTCCATGATGATGCGCTCCATAGCCTTGCAGACCAAGCTAGTCAGGCTTATAGGGCGATAGTTCCCGGAGCCTGTTGTGGCTCCACCTTTGTGGAACGGAATAACAGTTGCTGTGCGCCACTCTATGGGTACGTAGCCTGTGGAGAGGCTGAGTTTGAACAGTGTGTTTAGGTGAGGGGTTAGTTCATTCTTGAGCTCATGTAGGACGCAGCCTGTGACACCGTCCGGTCGCATTGATGCTGTGTTTTTGGCTTTGGAGAGGGCTGTTTTAACCTGAGTGTCTGATTTCAGGGACTCTCCATTCTTCTGGTATGGCTGCGGGCCCTTTTTGGGGGTGAAAGGGTGGGTGAAGTTTGCGTTGAACCTGTCTGCCAGGATGTTGGCGATATCGGTCAGTTCAGTGTATTTTGTGCCATTCTGCACTAACTCCGAGCAAATCTGAGCATTGCCACTTAGATTCTTGACATAGCTAAAGAATGTCTTGTGCTTATTTTTGTAGTCCTTGGCAATTTTTCTTTCGAAGCTCGCCTTGGATGATTTTATGAGGGATCGTAGTTTTTCTGATACTGGTCAGGGATGTCTTCCCTTCTTGGGATTTTACTCTTTTCTGTACTAGTTTTCTCCTTCTATTGTATAGCTTGTTTATGGCAGATGTCCACCAGACTGGTTTCTTTTTCTTGGAGGAGTGAGTCTTGGTTTTGCTTGGGATGGCACGATCCATGCATTCTTGTAGGTACCCGTAGAATGCATTAGTAAAGGATTTTGCAGCTTGGACAGCATTATCGTTCAGCATGGGGGCTTTGAAACTTTCCACCTTGTCTTAAGTAACATGAAGTTTGCTTTTGAAAAGTTTTTCACGGTGGTTTCCTTGTCCGGGGGTGAGGACGGAATGTGGATATCCAAAGTGACTTGTTTCTGGTCAGATCTAACCAGCGAGGGGTTGACCTCCAGAGTGGAACACCAGTCGCCCATGTTGGTGATGGCCAGGTCCAATATGTTGTCACTTCTGGTGGGAGTGTTGACCTTTTGAACCAGGGCGTTTGAGTTTATAAATTCTAGGAAATGTTGGGCAAGGGAGTTAGTACTTGAGTAGTTCTCCCAGTTAATGTTTGGGTAATTGAAATCACCCTGGGTGTTTGGTAGGATCTTTGTTTCCTAGTGTTTCCAGAAATGCAGAATGGGGGTCCTGGGACATGGTGGGTGATCTGTAGCAAGCTACAATTTGAATTGCAGCTTTGCCCGTTAGTTGCATGTGGATGATCTCTGAAGCATTGTGCTGTGCCACTAACGTAGAGGTGTGTGTATCCTTGATGATTATGGATACGCCCCCGCCTTTTGTATTTCGGTCCGTGTTCTGTGGCCAAAATGTATAGTATGAGTTGTAGCCTGGTAGTGCTGGGGTGCTCTCTGGAGCCTTAAACCAGGTTTCTGTTACTGCACATATATCGATTTTCTCCATACTGAGGAGTGCCTCGAGTGCATGCATTTTGAGGTTTAGACTTGTGGCATTGAGTAGCATTACCATCAGTTTTTTGTTACTTGTGCTATTTACGGTGGTGGGTTTGTCTTTTGAGCCTTGCCTAAAAAAGGCACTATGGGGATGGCAAGAGCCTTGGCCAGTATTCAAAAGCCTAAGGGTGACAGGTGTAAGCCATCTCTAGCGAAGCAGCGTGGCTCGTCAAGCATGTCATCCCAGGTGGACAGACACTGGATCCCCTTTGAATGACACCAGAAACTTAGCCAATTGTTGAAATCGAGAATTTTTTTCTTTATACCGTGGTATCATTCTTGGTGAGGGCAGGATGCTACTCATGGTCAGGGTCATACTGGCCTGGGCTACGTGATCAGAGAGCTCTTCCATGCCTCTTTTCATGTAGTCCAGGGAGGTATGGCTCAGGTCATTCACACCAACATGGACAGTGACAGAGTAATATTTGTACTTGTTCTGGAGTGACCTGATTGCTTGTGTTATGTAGTGGATCCTGGCACCTGACAGGCAGCTAACAGTAGCCTTCTCCTTATTCAGCCTAATGAGTGGGACGTCAGTGTGCCTGACTATAGTCACCTATTACTAGTATGTTGGGTATGTTATTTTGCCTTAAGGGCTGTGATTGCATGGTACACTGGTTTTGTGAAGTATGTGTTTCATGGTTTGTGTTGGGGGTGGAGGTTGCTTGGATGTTTGCTTTGGAGGTCTCTGTTGCATTTGCAGATTTTTATTTAGAGCCTCCGAGTATGTTTTCATGTATTTGTGTGTGTTTTTTTCCTGTGCTGGTTTAATGGGTCTGTGTGAGACTGGTGGTATGATGCAAGTATTTCCCTTCTCCTCTTGACTGTCTGAACCAGTCTTGGGTTGAGAGAGCTTAGCCTCCAGTTTGGCTGTATAATTGCATCTCTCGCATGTATTAGTGTTTGGTGGTAGGAGGAGAGGGTTGTCTGTGTACATGAGGCAATTGTAACAGTGCCTCAAAATGCCAAGATTCACCAGTTGGACTGGAGACTACACCTGAAACTGCCCTTTGGACATGCCTAGATAGGTACAGTGAACTGTTTTACTGGATGGCTGGTAAGGTCGAATACAGAGCCTTGTCCTTCTGTACAGTACAGGAGGGTCTAGTGCTAGGGTTTATAAGTGAGTTTTGAGCAAGTGTCAGGCTGAGAAATGAATTTCTTGAGTGCTTAAGTTGAAAGTTTGTCTAGTTCCAAAGGACAAATTGAAGAGGAGACTTTGTGGAGCCGGGAATAGTTTTACCCTAGCTAACCGGCGCTGCCCAGCACGCAAAACTGGACAAATGCGATATTTATAGCAGGGAAATGAAAGAGAGAGAAATTAACCCAAAATGGCCAATAAACTACTAATTTCTGGGATGCAGCCACTCCTCCAGGGACAGATAGACTGCTCAAAGCTCCCCTATCTCACAGGTGAACAGAGAAACTTCCTTCAATCCAAGTAAGGTATGGGCAAACACAGAGATTTGTAACACAGCCCTGAATTCAGCACTAACCTGAAAACTGGACTATACTAGCTTTGAAAGGCGGGAAATAAGTATGTATATATATATATATATATATATATATATATATATATATATATATATATATACATATATATATATATATATATATATATATATATATATATATATATATATATATATGTATATATATATATATATATATATATATATATATATATATATATATATATATATACATATGTATATTTTTTTTTCCAGAAAATAAAGCAGATACAATAAAAAAACACTTAAAATGCACAGAAAATGATACTTGTTATATATCGTAGATCAGAGTTGTAGTCAATGCCCCTAGTAATAAAGTAGGAAGAAACAAAAATACAGTAAAAGCAGATGAATAAAGTGTAATTTTTTTATATATATAAAACAATAGAAAAATGAACAAACTGATTTAAACAAGTTATCCAATTAACCAGAAAAAAGCTCAAAACTGAGCCCTGTTCCAGCAGTCTTCAATCAGACAAGTTCTAACTGCACACTCCTGCTACTAGGGAGCAGGGAACCTTCTCCAAAAAAAGGTTCCATCAAGAATGCAGGACCTTATTGTTATGGTGGCTCCATCACAAGAATCTTCACAGAGTATGCTTCAGGTGCCTTAGTCAGTAGTGTTTATTTTACTGATGGACACCTCTTCACTGGGCTGAATAGTGCACTTTCTCCAACATGTTAGAAGAGCTCTGATGCCAAGTGGAATTACTTCTGCACATCACTGTCTCGGAAGTGTAGCCATTATTCTTCGTACTTTAAGGACTAATACTGTTCCCTAATAGGGGCTTAATTTCCGATCATTTGCATAACATGTCAGTAATATGATATGACAGGCAGGAAGCAAACAGATTGTGCAACTGTTGCAAAAGACTTGTGAGGCTATGAAATTGGTCCTAGGAAGACGGTGCTGTCTTGTCAAATACTGGGTTTTCTATGTGGATTTCTAGGACAGTTGTCTGTACTCCACCTTCTTGGCATTGTAAACATTACAACAGGTACCCTGAAAATAGCTTTCATCGGCATCTGTGAGCATTATATTCAGTTGAAACAGATTTTGAATGTGTGTGTGAATGAGAGGGAGGATAGAGGAATGGTGAGGATGCAGGGAGTAGAGGTGGCCAAGGTGGATGAGTTTAAATACTTGGGATCAACAGTTCAGAGTAATGGTGAGTGTGGAAGACAGGTGACGAAGAAAGTACAGGCAGGATGGAGTGGGTGGTGAAGAGTGTCAGGAGTGATTTGTGACAGGCGAGTACCAGTAAGAGTGAAAGGGAAGGTCTACAAGAGGGTAGTGAGACCAGCTATGTTATATGGGTTGGAGACAGTGGCATTGACAAAAATGCAGGAGTCAGAGCTTAACGTGGCAGAGTTGAAGATGTTAAGATTTGCACTGGGTGTGATGAGGATGGACAGGATTAGGAATTAGTATATTAGAGGGTCAGCCCAGGTTGGAAGGTTTGAAGACAAAGCCAGAGAGGCAAGATTACATTGGTTTGGACATGTGCTGAGGAGGGATGCAGAGTATATTGGGGAAAAAGATGCTAAGGATGAAGCTGCCAGGTAACAGGAAAAGTGGAAGGCCTAAGATAAGGTTTATGGATGTGGTGAGAGAGGACATGCAGGTGGTTGGTGTGACAGAGCAAGATGCAGAGGACAGGAAGAAATGGAAACAGTTGATCTGCTGTGGCGACCCCTAATGGGAGCAGCCAAAAGAAGTAGTAGTATCACTTTGAAGTGAAACTGTCTGCATCCCCAAGTAGGAACAGATGTTGGCGGTACTGCTGTATTGTGCCTGAACTTAAGGATCTCTCAAGGGATGCATCTCTGGGTGATAGTAGTTTGTGTTTCTGTGTGTATTTCACCTGTGCTTCTATTCCTAATGAATAAATTGGCTGGTCTTGTTAGATGCAGCACATCAAATGCTAATTGTTTCTTCATTATTCAGACAACTTTGTTTCATGGACCTCTGCTTTCTTTCTACATGAGGTGGCACACCATCTACATCTGAGGGCGCTGAGCCTATATGAATGGCTTCTGGACTTGCATTAGTGATTAGAGCTCTAGACCGTTAAAGCCACAGAAGCATCGGCCTCCCAAAAGACTGAAACAGGTTATATTTGTGGACCCATGGGTGCTCTCGTTCCCTCGTCTTGAGTTCTGCCTTTAGGATGAAGGGTACTGAATTACATGAAAGGTCACTGAAGTGCTGGTTTTCTTTGTCATGATAAAAATACATTTGTTTACTATTTCTGATTTTAATGGTGACCAAGACAAGGCACCAGTTATGTACTTGAAATTGGCTGACTTTTTAAGATGTTCTTTTCTCCTGTGTTGTCCTGTTAGACTGATCTTTACTCTGGAACTTGAATTTAATTTTGGAAAAACTTGCAGTGCACCCAGTCCAGTGGTGCAAAGAGAATATACCTTAACTAAAACCGGCAACTAGTGTTTCACTAATGGCATGAGTACTAGGGAACTGGTTGGGGGGATGGCCTTCAGCATCTAATGCCAGCAAACTCATCTGAGGGGACAGGGAATCTAAGGCCCCACTGCATTAATGATACATACTGGTAAGTATGATTGCTTGTATAAGAGGCCAGATAGGCTAATGCTGTTGCAGTGGTGAATGTGCTGCTGAGTCGGGGAGGTAGGCATGGTGTGTGGAAGCACACTTACCGTTTCCCAACCAAGCAGCCAATGCAAAGCCCACAAGTTGCCTATCGGAGATGGGTTAGGTCTGTGAGAGGATTGCTATGGGACTATCATCTGGCCATCTCCCTTAGGTCTGAATTTCACATTCTGGGAGAGTGAATGAGCTGATATGGCTTCTAGGTTTGTTACCTGGGAATGCCCGTGTCTTAATCGTAGTAGTAGTGAATGAGCTGATAAGGCACAGGAAGGGGAGCCATTGGGCAAGTCCCACAGTGGGATAGGACACACACAAAACTCACAGTACTTTCTTTTGAGCCATTTAGCTTTGAATACCTGAAATACATCTCCTGGAAAACCTTGGGTTAACATCTACAATATGGTTATTTGGGCTTTAGACCATAGTGGATTCAGAGCCCTGTATTACTTTTCATAAGAACATGGTGTCATTTCAAACAAACCCATTTTCTGTTCTTAGTTTCATCAGTGAATATTTTTGAAGGGTATATTCATATCCGTTTCTTTGTCTTTCTTCAGTAGTTGAACAGTGGAAAGGTTCTGTTGCACTTCATCAGGAAACAAAGGCCTGCTGTATTTCAGGCTTTAGAAGTCTAAGCTTTATAGAAGAGGACCTCAAGATTTTTCTTTCTTTGCTTAAGGCAGTTGATGATGGAAGCAAACAAAATAAGCACTCCAAGTTATTTGCCAGTTATATTAACTTTCCCCACATCAATAAAAAAAAGCTTTGTAAACTGTTGCTAGTTGTTCCATTACCAACCATAATAATTTTTGCTGTTACTTGAGATTTATTTTCTGTACTTAGCTACTGTTTTTTTAACACCTTTATTGCATTGCCACAATGTAGGCAAACACAGATTTATGTAAAAGAAAACAAACCGTATTAACATTCCCAGTTACAAACCTCATGCATCACGTGTATTCTTTTGTGTAACAATCAGTATATCATCAGTCCAACTTTAAGTAAATTGCCCAATTCCAGCCTTCCTTTAAATCTCACTCCTTGTCTAAACCATTATTCTACTTATATACTCCTATAATTTCCATTTTTTTCTATGTAATTTCCTCCTCCCCTTTCTGTTGCAATATTCAATACTTCAAAGACGGTTTAGACTTTGATTTCCATTTTCTAGTAATTGAATTTTTGGCAGCCACTAGAATTAAATTTACCATGCCTTACTGCATCTAGACAGTTCACATTTTGTACCCTAGCTCAGATAAAAATCATTTCCTTAGTTACACGCATTGGCTTACAGAGTACTCTGTAGGGAATTTTTAAAGTCTGCCAACTTATTAAATCCCCAAAGCATATGTCTCCAGTTGCCTCTTTCTTCCCCATCACACCTCCAACATTTGACTATTTCCGGAGAAAACATTCTTTGGAATCTGCTTGGGGCGTAAACATACCTATGGAGATACTTCCAAGCAAAAATCCTAAATCTTTTAGAATTTGTTACATATTTGGAAGCTGTATATAAAATGCATATGTGTCTTCACTTTCTTTCCTTGTGAATTGCTTAGTCAGTCTGTCTTCCCAATCTTGTGTAACCACCTCTGATTGATTCCTATAGTTATTGTGCAATATTTTATACGTCCTACTAATTATTCTTTCTTTAACAACTGCTTCTTTTTTGATGTAATACCTTTCATTAAACCAACTTAAGTTTTGCAATAACTGGAGCTTTTAAGCTGGTAAGCTGGAGTAATTGCAAAACCCACATTTTTTGTTTTAAACAAGAAACAGCTTTATTAAATTGTCACGTATGACATAGGTAATTCTACATTTATATAAATGAAAACAAACCATACTGCCAGAATTTCAGTTGCAAACATTATACATTACAAACCATGCTGACACAACTGTAGCTGCAAACATTATACATCACTAATATATCCAGTCATTGTTAGACATTAAATAGCTCATTCAAATCCTGCCTACTTTTAAACCTCATTCCTCTTCTGCATATATTGATCTCACAATTCCCATTTTTTCCTATATAATTTGCTCCAACCATTTCTAACGATCCCAATTCCAGATGTTTTATCTTTGTTAATATCATCGCTACTTCTAATAAAGTTGGTTTAGCCTTTGATTTCCATTTTCTAGTAACTGCTTTTTTGGCAGCCATCATTAGACTCAGCAAGGCATTAATATGCCTAGACGATTCTGATTCTGTATCATAGCTCAAAAATCATTTCCATGGTTACACCAGTTTGGTCAGCTAGTATCTCTGACAGAGCAGTCAGCAGACATTAAAGATTCTCTGCAAACTCATCGCATTCCCAGAAAATGTGTTCCTAGTTGCCTCTTTCTTCCCTATCACCCCTCCAACATTTGCTGTCTACCTGAGGAAAAATATTTTGGAGTCTACTTGGGGTATAAAATATTTATGTAAACATTTCCAAGCAAAAATGCTAAATCTTTTAGATTTTGTTGCATATTTGGGAGACATGCATATATCCTTACATTGTTTTTGTGAATTGCTTGTCCAATCTCTCTCTTCCTAATCCTTTCTAACCTCTTCTGATTGATTCTTATAGTTATGCAATATTTTATATGCTGTACTAATTATTCCTTCTGTAATTGCAGCTTCTGTTATAGATGCTACTAAAAACTGTACCAGTGCTGGTCTTTCACTTAGGATCCCCCTATTTCTTTCTCGTACTCTGATCTCAATCCTTGATGGAAAAGACAATCTCTAACCTGCAGTCCAGATAAATTGTTGGTGTCTTCCTATTCTATCATCTTTCCCTCTCTAGTTATTTCCTCCTAATACCTTGATTCATTTGCCAGTTTTCTCCAATAAATTCCAGCCCCTCTTGCCTATTATCTATATCCCTAATTGCAGTCATCCCTATCAGCAGAATCTCCATTCCTGTGTTGTCTTGGTTCTTAGGATACTTTCAGCTACTTTATAGATATTCGGTATGATTATTGTTATTCTTAAAGGCCCGTGTCAAAAATCCCACTATCTCTTTGTTTCTTGACCCCCCCTCCATTTCTTCATCATCCCTTTCCACTTTGAATTATAGGTTTCTGCTTGTGCTGTGTATAGGAGCCTTAACTGTGTAGCTCTGAAATACCCCTTCAAATCGGGTAATCCCAATCCACCTTGTTCTTTTGGAAGAATCAGCTTATCCCACTTGACTCTTGCCATCTTCACCTCCCAGATAAAGTCCTTCAAGTCTTTATTAATTCCTATCCACAACATCTCCTCTGGTTGATAAAAATATGCCTGACCTGTGCGTAGATTAATAGGGCTAAAAACATTTTAATTGCTTGTATCTTGCTATCCATAGCCATATAACAAAGCTTCCAGTTTATCCGTTTTTGTATTATCATTTAGCCTGTTCCCACATATCCTTAGCTGCAACACCAGAATTATTTTTAATCTGTGCTCTTCCTCCTCCTCCTTTTTTTTCTTTTGGCTGCTCCCATTTGGTATTGCCACAGTGGATCATCTGTTTGCATTTCTTCCTGTCATCTGCATCTTGCTCTGTCACACCAACCACCTGCATGTCCCCTCTCACCACATCCATAAACCTCATCTTAGACCTTCCTCTTTTCCTCTTACCTGGCAGCTCCATCCTTAGCATCTTTCTTTCAATATACCCAGCATCCCTTCTCAGCACATGTCCAAACCAACGCAATCTCACCTTTCTGGCTTTGTCTTCAAACCATCCAACCTGAGCTGACCCTCTAATATACTAATTACTAATCCTGTCCATCTTAGTTACACCCAATACAAAACTTAACATTTTTAACTCTGCCACATCCAGCTCTTGACTCCTGTCTTTTCATCAGTGCTACAGTCTCCAAATTATATAACATAGCTGGTCTCACTACCATCTTGTAGACCTTCCCTTTCACTCTTATTGGTAGCCGTCTGTCATAAATCACTCCTGACAGTCTTCTCCACCCTGTCTGTACTCTCTTCGTCACCTCTCTTCCACACTCAGCATTATTCTAAACTGTTGATCCCAAGTTTTTAAATTCATCCACCTTTGCCAACTCTACTTCTTGCATCCTCACCATTCCTCTGTCTTCCCCCTCACTCATGCACACACATTTTGTCTTAGTCCTACTGACCTTCATTCCTCTTTTCTCTAGAGCACATCTCCACCTCTCCAGGGTCTTCTCAGCGTGTTCCCTACTCTCACTACAAATCACAGTGTCATCCACAAAACATCATAGTCCACAGGGACTCCTATCTGATCTCGTCTGTCAACCTGTCACCATTGCAAATAAGAAAGGACTCAGAGCTGATCCTTGATGTAATACCACCTCCACCTTGAACACATCCGGCATTCCTACCGCAGACCTCACCACTGTCACACTGCCCTCGTACATATCATGTACCACTCTTGCATAATTTCTCTTCCACTCCCAACTTCCTCATACAGTACCACAACTCCTGTCTAGGCACCCTGTCATATGCTTTCTCAAAGTCCACAAAGACACAGTTCAACTCCCCCTAACTGTCTCTATACTTCTCAGTCAACACCTTCAGAGCAAACATCACATTTGTAGTACTCTTTCCTGGCATGAAACCATACTGCTGCTCACTGACCATCACCTCCCTTCTTAACCTAGTTTCCTCTACTCTTTCCCATAACTTCAAGCTGTGGCTGATCAGTTTTATCCTTCTGTAGTTACTACAGCTCTACATATCACCCTTATTCTTAAAAATCAGTAACAATACGCTTCTTCACTCCTCGGGCATCCTCTCACTTTCCAAGATTTTTAAATAATATGGTTAAAAACTCCACTGCCTTCTCTCCTAAACACCACCATACTTCCACAGGTATGTCATCTGGACGAACAGCCTTTCCATTCTTCATCTTCTTCATAGCTGTCCTTACTTCATCTTTGCTAGTCTGTTGCACTTCCTGATTCACTGTCCCCACATTATCCAACCTTCTCCCTCGCTCATTCCCCATTTATCAGCCCTAGAAAAGTACTCTTTCCATCTGCTCAACGCACGCTCCTCGCTTGTGAGTATGTTTTCCCTCCTAAATACTTCATTTTGTCTTGTCCCCATAAATATGGATCTTGCTGAACCGATTCATATGTGGGTACATAATTTACCACTATTGCCTTTCTTTTAGCTTCATTAATTTTTTTCCTGAAAAGATTTGAAACTGTCTCAAAATGTTCCACAACACTGTAATGTCTCTTTCTGGTTTTGTCAGGTATAAAATAATATCATCTGCAACTAGAGCCAGCTTGTCTGGACTACAATACCAATAAATCCTTGAATTTCTGAATCCCTTATTTTCTTTGCCAGTGGTTCTATATATAATGCAAATAACAAAGGGGAAAGAAGACACGTCTGCCTGGTTCCTCTGCTCAAGCAGAAATTATCAGAGAGGACCGCACTCACTTTAATATTCACCTCTGATCCCTCATATGTCATCCTAATCAACTTTATAATTTTTTTTCAGGAAGTGCAAATACTTCCATTGCCCCCCTGCTCATAAAGTCCCAGCTTACTCTGCTTTAAGGCCCACCAACAACAGTGGTATTTTCTTACTTTCTGCTTCCCTCTGGATCCTGAATGTTCTATTAATGTTGTTTGCCTTCCCACCACAAAACCACATTGATGTATATCTATCAATTTTGGCATTGTTTGCCATTCTTTTAACCATTATATACATAAACACTTAATAGTCATGGTTTAGTATTGAAATGGGCCTGTGTGAAGCTGGATCTGATGGATATTTACCCTCTTTAGGTTTTACAGCTACCACCACTTTCTTTCAGAATGTTGGTGCTTCTCCTCTTAAAATACTGTTAAACAGAACCTTCCAGATCTTTATCAAATTTTTTCTCTCCTAGTTTCCAAACTTCTACAAGAAAACCATCTATTCCTGGGACTTTCGTATAGATTGGTTACACATCACAGTTTTTATATCATCACCTCCTATCCTGTTAGTAATTGAGCCTTGTCTACCTGTAACCTTGGCATATTTAATTCTTCCATGAACATTTCCATTTGTATCTTTTCTTGATTTCCATATTTCTCTGCTTTATACAGACTTTGATAGAATTTCTGAAATATTTCTAATACCTCTACAAGATCCCTTGTTACCTTCTTTGTTATAGGCTCCCTAAGCTTGGTGATTGCCCTTTCTATTTTCTGTTGCCTGAGTCATTGTGCTAAACGTTTTTGTGCTCTAGAGCGATCATCAAAACACAGTTGTTTAACTGCAATCTTTATAAACTCATGCATATTAACAAGGTAATCCCTTATTTCTGTTTAGCATTCTTCAGTTGCTCCTCCACCTGTACTGTGAGATTCCTCCTATTTTGCAATACTTTAAAATTTTTTTCAGTCCCTCTAAATAATTCTTGTTGCTTCTTAACCATATTTTCCTTTCTTTTATTTCTACCCTATTTTTAAACTCCACTTTAATTTTATCCCACTTTCTAGCTATAATTTCAGGAGAAATTTCTATCTTCTATAATAGCTCCTGAATAATTTTCACTACCCATTCCTTGAATTCCTGTCTTTTCAACACATAGACGGGAAAGCACCAGTCTATTTCATTACCCTGTGTTTAAAGTTATTGTTGCATGATTTGAAATAGTTAATGGGTGCGTATCAAGACCTTCAATTAAATGCACATGTTCCTGTGAAATGTAAATTCTGTCTGGCCTAGCCCGGTTTTGGATTTGGGGGAATAATATGTAAATTCACCCTGAACTTCTAGTACTGCATTCACATCTTCCATACCTAATATTTTCATAAATTTCTTCAATAATCTGCACTCCTTTGTTATATTTTCTGTTCTGGGCCTCCTAGATGTATCTTCACAGTTGCAAATCAAATTCCATTCCCCACCTGTAAGTAATATTCCTTGCTGAAAGCTAATTATTTCTCCAGGAATTTTCTTAAGCTCCATTATATCAGTTTTCAGTAGAATATAAATGTATGCCAGTGTAATCTTCCTCCCTTGCCATTAGCCCCTTAATACTATACCAGTATTTTCTTTATCCTCTTCTGTCGTTATTGGAGCTCTCCTTGCAGTTAATACAAGTACTCCTCTGTCCTTTGCCCGAGGTATTCCACTGAATAACCATCCTGAAAATCTTTATCAAATTTGTATGTTCAGTTCTTTCCAAGTGCATCTCCTGTAGCATAGCTGTTTGCACTCTACATTTTTAGTATAGTTCACTACTCTTCCTTTTGTGTAGTTATCTGTGAGACCATTAAGGTTAAAGACATTACAGAAAGCATATTCTTGGAAAAAATATTATTCCCACCTTTTATGTATAACAGCTCTACTTCACATAGACATGCACACTTACACCAACAATGACTAACTCTTTCCAGCACTTAAAAACTACTTACTTAGCATCTTAACAGAAACCGGACAATATAAAACCAAACTGCGCCCCCAACACCCCCAACTATATACACTAGCTATAGGATCGCACTCCAGTGGGGAAGAGGGCATATACTTTTACTTACCATACAGTACTGTACACACTGCCACTACTGCTGGGAGTGCACAAAATGTTTGCCTTATTACTTTAGATACTTCCCATAAAAATTTAGAGACACATACCCACATTTAGAAACACTACAACACTACTTTCTATGCTACTGTCTGTAATCTGACACTTGGCACTTTAAGTTACAGTATTTTTTTATCACAAGCAAGTCACAGTTGACGAGAAACACACATCATGTCTGGTTTAAAATTCAGTATTTTGAAATTCAGCATTGTAAGCTTTCAGTATAATGAGACTCATTCAAATGAGTTTTCAGTACTTTGAAATTTAGGTGTTGTGGTCTCAGTCAAATGAAATTCAGTATTTTGAGATGTTCTTCGTGTTTCACTGTTGCAGTCATTACATTTGGGTTATCTGCTTGCAGTAGCCCTCAGTCGGCCTGATTAACAAAGTCTTGGGTCCTGCGTTGGTTGCTGTCCCTTCTTCCATGACATCAGGTCATCAGGGGTATAAAACATGCAGCCGATGCCATTACATCAGTCTTTCTTGCCGTGCGATGCCCAAAGCAGAAGCAGTTCGCAAGTGCCGGTTGGCCGACTCCTGAAATTTTCGTTTTCGAGTTTCAGAACCAAAGTCTTCAACTAAAATGAAGTACCCCGTTGGGGAAACTTTTTCTTGCTTCTTACCGATGTCAGTAAAAATTAATAATTGCATTACTTGTGGAAAGCAAATACCTCACAAAGATTTTCATTCGTATTGTATTCCTTGCCTAGGCCCTGACCACGACGTACCTTACTGTCAGTTTTGTGCTTTATTTAATCAGCGTACTATCCGTCGTTGGTATATTTTCACCTCTAAATATTTCGGTTCTCCGTTTAATTATCCAGAAATGTCATTGGTTAGCCATCCGACTACCAGAATTCCAAAAAAATGCAAAGATAAAGACAGAGACAGGCCGCCGAGGTCCAAAGCTGCCAACGACGCTTCTCTGAAGCCAGTCGCCAGTTCGCCGGGACTCAGTGAGGTGCTTTCACAGCCCCTGATACCCGCTACTTCGGACTCGCAGGCCTCTACTAAAACCCATTTGGAGTCCGGTATGTCACGAGATGCTTCAACTGTGGAACCTGCAGATGTCTCTACCTTGGATGGGTCTGGAGCCGCTGTGCAGGCACCGGCTTCTGAGGGTGTATTCAGGCCTACGAACTTGCATATTAAACCGACACCTTCTTCATTTAGGCCAAAATCTCAAACCATGCCTAAGAAACCGATGCCCAGGTCACATGCTCAGGCCTCTCTGCCTAAAAAACAAATTATAAGAATGGCTGAAGATCTTATAACTCTAATCAGGGGAAGCCAACCTCCCCCCTTCTAAGAGACCTAGGACTGAAGTTGTTTATGAATCTTCTGACCAGGATTCTGATTTTTCTGATTCTTCTGATGATCTGGATTTGCCCTTATCTACTTATGAGGATTCTGATGCAGAGGACTCTATTCCCTCTGCTTCCCCTCCAGAGGATTTTTCTTTTGGTGACACCTTACATACTCTAAGGGAGCATTTCCACTAGGAAAGCCAGGATTTTTCTGATTCAAAAAAGAGGCTTAGGGATTTCTTACTCCTGCCCCAGCACAGGCCTTTAGCTATACCTCCTATACCAGACATTGTTGATGATGCCTTTTCAGAATCTAGTTTGGCCCCTGATTCTTTGCCTCCTGCTCCCAGAAAACCTGACAGATATTACAAGGTTCCTGATTCACACAAGTTCCTTTTTAAAAAATCCTATTGCGGATCCAGAGACTATTTCACAGGGAACCAAGGGCATTAAGGCTTCTACTGCTAAAAATCCTACCCCTTCTGATAGAGACTCCAGGGCGCTGGATAGATGGGGTAAGAAAGTTTACACTTCTGCAGCCTTGGCCATTAGGGCTTTAAACTGCCAGTTTCATATGTTAAAGTATCAACAACATGTTATTGGATTGCTTAAACAGAAAATGATGTTGATTCCTGACTGTGCTGAAAATAAAGAATTACAGGATTTAATGCATTCTGCTTAACAGGTTGGAAAACATACTTTGCAATGTGGATTTGATTCATTAGAGGCCTCTTGCAGGGCTGTTATTACTGGGTCTGTGCTCAGAAGGCATGCTTGGCTTAAGGAGCGATCTTTGCCTGATCATGTTAAAGCCAAATTGTTGGAGGCTCCCTTAAATCAGGACCGCCTGTTTGGCAACAAGGCTGAGGAAGTTATTAAAAAGATGGAAGATAAAGCTAAATCTATGCAAACTGTTAAGGATTTCTTACAAGTTTAGCCTCCTAGATTTAGTAGACACTGAACCTCTAAATATTGGTCCTTTCCAGCCCCTTCCAGGTCTTCTCAAGCCAAACCGAGACACAGCAGAAACCCCAGGATGTTCATCGTGTTACACTGCTGCAGTCATTACACTTGCGTTATCCTGCCGTCAGGCGGTTCCCCAGCCGGCCTGAGTTCCAAAGTCTTGGTCCGGCGTCGGTTGCTGTCGCCTCCTCCCTGACGTCAGTGCAACAGGGATATATAAGATGCAGCCGATGCCATTTTCTTCAGTCTTTCTTGCCGCACGGTGCCCATAGCAAAAGCAGTTCGCAAGTGCCGGTCGGCCGACTCCTGAGATTTTCATTCCGAATCCAGAACTGAAGTCTTCTACAAAGCTAAGTACCCCGTTGGGGAAACTTTTTCTTGCCTCAGACCGATGTCAGTAAAAGTTAATAACTGTATTTCTTGTGGGAAGCAAATACCTCATAAGGATTTCCATTCCTATTGTATCCCATGTCTAGGCCCAGACCACGACGTCACTGGTTGTCGGTTTTGTGCAAGGTTTAACAAGCGCACTATTAAATGTCGGTTTGATTTTGCCCGACATTATTTTGGCAGAAAATTTAATTACACCATGCTGTCGGAACTTCCGACGACTGGAATACATAAAAAGCGCAAAGACAAAGACAGGCATCCGAGGCCCAAACCTGACGAAGCCTCTTCTAGGCCGGTCGCCAGTTCTCCAGTTTTCAGCGCGGCACCTTTACAGCCCCTGATGACCACTTCTGCAGAACCACAGGCCGCTTCCGACTCCCACGTGGAGATGGCTGGGCCTTCGGACGCACAAGTTTTTCAGCCTACCGAGGCTAACCCTTCAGAGGGATCCGGAGTAGCTGAGCAACCCGAAGCTTCAGAGGGTGTTTTCAGACCTACTCAGTTAACCATTAAGCCCCCTGCTAAGTCTAAGCCTCCTTTAAAAACAAAGAAACAAATACAGCATTCTCCAGGACAGGCCTGCATGCCTAAGAAACAAATGCTCAAAATGGCCGAAGACCTAATCACTCTGATCAGGGGGTCCCATCCCCCTCCTGATAAAAGGCCCAGACAGGATGCAGACTATGACTCATCCGACCAGGTGTCCATTTCTTCAGATTCATCCTCATCCCTTATGAGGACTCTGATGCTAAGGAATCAATTCCATCAGCCTCTCCGCCAGAGGACTACTCCTTTGGGGAAACCTTACATACCATGAGGGAGCATTTCCATTGGGAAGGCCAGGATTACTCTGAATCCAAGAAAAGGCTCAGATACTTCCTTTTATTACCTCAGCACAGACCCCTTGCTATTCCGCCAGTGTTAAGACATTGTGGATGATGTGTATACTGAATCCAGCTTAAATCCTGACTCCTTACCTCCAGCCCCAGTTAAACCTGACAGATACTACAGAGTCCCTGACTCACACAAATTTCTGTATAAAAGCCCTGTTGCTGACCCTGAAACTATTTCTCAGGGACCCAAAGGGATTAAGGCCTCATCAGCAAAAAAATCCAGTCCCCTCTGACAGAGATTCCAGAGCACTGGACAGATGGGGAAAGAAAGTATATATGTCTGCAACCTTAGCAATGAGAGCCTTAAATTGCCAGTTTCACATGCTAAAATATCAGCAATTTTTGATGTCTCAGTTAAAACAAAAAATGCTTCCAGATTCAGATCCTCCTAATTTTAAAGAAATGCAGGATTTATTGCATGCAGCTGAACAAGTGGGAAAGCATACTTTGCAATGTGGTTTTGATTCTTTGGAGGCCTCCTGTAGAGTAGCAGTTGCAGGCTCTGTCATTAGAAGGCATGCTTGGTTAAAAGAACATATGTTACCAGATCATGTTAAAGCAAAATTATTGGATGCACCTTTACAGCAGGATGTGTTATTTGGAGTTAAGGCAGAAGAGGTATTAAAGAAAATGGAGGATAAGGCAAAATCTATGCAAACGGTAAAGGATTTCTTACAGGTTCAGCCACCCAGATTTAGCAGAAATTGGCCAACAAAGAATTGGTCCTTTCTGGTTACAGACAGATCTCAGAGGGGCAGATACAGACGTCCGAGAGGTAGAGGTCAACCACAAGGTCCTTACAGGCCTCGACAATCGGGTGCACCAGGCCAGAAAGAAGGGGAAGACAGGCCCCAACCATATAAAAAGCAGCCTCAATGGCTTCCCATTACAGCTGCCAAACAACTCTCTCTTGGCAGCCCCCTTGGGAGGAAAACTAACACTTTTCTATCACAATTGGCATTGGATCACCAAAGACAAATGGGTTCTCAACATTGTATCTCAAGGTTACAGGTTCCACTTTCACACTCTGCCAAGGTTAAAAGGAATGCCAAATCTGCCACCAAATCAATAGGCAGAGGCTCAAAAACAAATTACAGCACTCATGGATATGAGAGCTATGCAAGAGGGTACCACCACAAGAGACAGGACAAGGATTTTATTCGACTCTTTCTGGTTCCCAGAAAGGACAAAGCCTGGAGGCCCATTCTAGATCTTTCTTCTCTAAACACTTACCTGGATGTTCCAAAATTCAAAATGTTGACACTACAGCAGCTTCTTCCCATGCTGGGCAAGAAAGCTTGGCTCGTGACCTTGGACCTCAAGGAGGCATACCTGCATGTCCCTATCAGACAAAACTGCAGAAGATACCTCAGATTCATAGCAGGTTCAATGCACTATCAATTCTCTGCACTGCCCTTTGGCTTATCTACTGCGCCCAGGGTCTTTACTGGTGCCAGGCACTTTGTGATTGCATTTTGCAGACAGAAAGGAATTCAAATTTATCCGTACCTGGACGACTGCCTGATTCAAGCAGAGAGCAAGGACATTCTTCTAGAGCATCTGGCGTTTGTAAAACAGTTATTAAGTTGCCTGGGGTACACAGTAAACGAAAATAAATCAAAACTAGTGCCCTCACAAGAGATAATATTCCTGGGTGCCAGCTTGAACTCAACAGTTCAGATGGCTTATCTCACACCAGACAAGCAAGGACAACTGACTCAATACTTTCAATTGATGGCAACAAAAACCCAACTCCCTGCAAGAAAATTTCTGCAGGCCTTGGGTTGCATGGCATCTTGCATACTACTAATTCCATATGCCAGACTGCATATGAGGAAACTACAATGGTACCTAAAGAGTGTATGGTCTCAACATTGTCAAAGTTTGGAAACAGTTATACCACTAATTCCTTGCCTTCAACAGGAGTTCCGATGGTGGGCTCAAGCTTGTCACCTCAACAAGGGACAGCCTTTTACTCAACCCACAGCCAGACACACACTGACAACAGATGCATCGCATTACGCCTGGGGAGCACACATGGCAGGAAGATGTATTCAGGGCAAGTGGCCCACAGAACAAAGGCATCTTCACATCAATCAAAAAGAGATGCTAGCTGTACAAAATGCCCTTACAGCTTTCAAGGACCTGCTGCATCCAGCACAACTATTACTAAAAACAGACAACACCACAGTTATGTGGTGCATAAACAAGCAAGGGGGCACTCACTCCTACCCCCTCTGCAGACAAGCCATGACCTTGTGGAACACAGCTCTAAACTCTCAAGTTCATCTGCAAGCACAATTCCTGCCAGGAGAGAAAAACACACTGGCAGATGACTTAAGCAGAAACATCATGGATCCCCACGAATGGGAATTGAATCCACAAATATTCAGAATGATAACACAGAAATGGTGGAGCCCGGACATAGATCTGTTTGCATCCCCAATGAACTGCCAGCTATAGAAATTCTGCACAAGGAGTTACCATCCACAAGCATGGAAAGTGGATGCCCTCTCATTCAGCTGGAAAAACCTACAAGTATACGCTTTCCCTCCACTGCCTCTCCTTCCAAAGGTTCTCATAAAAGCCAGGCAAGAAGAGCCAAAGATGATCCTGATTGCTCCAGACTGGCCACGCCAGCACTGGTACCCAATCTTAAAGAATTTAGCACAAGAACCACCCTGGATATTGCCTCAAATCCCACGTCTGCTGACTCAGCACAACAATCAGATACTTCACAGTCAGCTAAAGACCTTAAATCTAGCTACATGGAAAATTACTTAGTCAAGCAAGCAATGCCTCTCTCCAAAGCTGTTATGGATGTCATTCTGGAGGCCAGAAGGCCTAGTACCAGGAAAGCCTATTCGGATAAATGGAAGAGATTCCTTGCCTGGAACCAGGCTCACAGCCTTGACCCTCTTGTCCCAAACATTCCTCAGATTCTACAATATTTAACTGAGATGCTGGACAAAGGCCTCTCTTTTTCATCCATCAAGATCCACGCCTCTGCCATCTCTGCTCATTACAACACGGATCCTCCAATTTTCTCTAATCCTTTGCTAAAACAGTACCTCAGAGGGGCTAAAAACATAAGACTGCCCCGTAGAGCACCTACTCCAACTTGGGACCTCAACTTTGTTTTGGAAAAATTAACTTTACCTCCCTTTGAGCCAGCTCACACAGCAGAATTAAAATATATTTCGTGGAAAACTGCTCTGCTCCTGACAATAACATCAGCTCGAAGACTTTCAGAATTACAGGCACTAATGGCAGTGGAACCTTTCCCCATTTTCCACCAGGACAGGGTGTCCTTAAGAACTAACCCTACATTTATGCCAAAGGTGGTTTCAAGTGTGGCTCTAAACCAAACTATTCACTTGCCAACTTTTTATCCAAAACCACAAAATAAAGGGGAGAGACTACTGCATTCTTTGGACATTCACAGGCAGTTACACTTTTACTTGGACAAAACCAAAGCTTTCAGAAAATCTGAGTAATTACTGGTAGCATATGCTGCAGGAGCACAGGGAAAAGCCATTTCAAAATGGATTGGACATTGCATACGTTTGTTACACACACCATGGGAAACCTATACCTAGCAGCATTAGATCTCACTCCAGCAGGGGAACAGCCACTTCAAATGCCTACCAAGGGCATTTTGGAAGCGGCAACATGGAGATGTTCATCGTGCATACAGCTGCAGTAATCACAGATGGGTTTTCAGCCGTCAGGCGGTCCCTCGGTCGGCCAAATTCCAAAGTCTTGGTCCGGCGTCAGTTGTCGTCGCTTACTCTTCTGACGTCAGGAAGGCCAGAGTATATAAGACACAGCCGACGCCATGTTCTCCAGTCTTTTTTGCCGCGCGGTGCCCGAAGCAGAAGCAGTTCGCAAGTGCCGGTCGGCCAGCTCCTGAATTACGAAAATAATTGGAACCGAAGTCTTCATTAAAGCTAAGTACCCCGTTGGGGAACCTTTTCTTGCCTCAGACCGATGTCAGAAAAAGTTAATAATTGTATTTCTTGTGGGAAGCAAATACCGCATAAGGATTTCCATTCCCTTTGCATACCTTGTTTGGGCCCAGACCACGACGTCTCGGGCTGTCGCTTTTGCGCTACCTTCAATAAACGCACTATCCAGCATCGGGTGGAGTTCGCCCAACACTACTTTGGTAAAGCTTTTGACTATAAAATGTCGTCGGACACTCCGACTACCGTTTTGTCCAAAAAACGCAAGGAAAAGGACCGACACGCGAGGCCCTCGGTCCCCGCCGACACCATGCCAAAACAGGCTACACGTGGTCCGGTACTCAGCGAGATGCCTTTGCAGTCCCTGACTACCGACGACACTCCTTTGGCGGTGTCCTCTGTACCCGAGACCGCTGGGTCCTCGGCCCTTTCCCAGACTACAACCGAAGCCCCTGCTAATGTCGAGCCTACTAATGTGGACAGGTCCACTTCCACCCATGGTGTATTTAGGCCCTCATCTGCTTTTTCAATTAAGGCCTTCACTAAATCCAAAGCAGCCAGGCATCCCACGAGGCCTGTTCCACAGGGCCCATCTCCTGGACACATGCCTAAGAAACAGATGCTTAAAATGGCTGAGGATCTAATTACTCTTATCAGAGGTTCTCAGCCCCCTCCTGACAAGAGACCCAGAGTGGAGGAAGAATCTCACTCATCTGATCAGGGATCCATTTTATCAGAACATTCTGATGCAGAGGAACAATCTTACTCCCTTTTTGAGGATTCGGATGCAGAACAGTCCATCCCTTCTGTATCCCCCCCTGAGGATTTTTCTTTTGGGGAAACCTTGCACACCTTGAGGGAACACTTCCATTGGGAAGGCCAAGACTTTTCAGATTCCAAGAAAAGACTTAGGGAATTTCTTTGGTTACCCCAGCATAGGCCTCTGGCTATACCCCCTGTTTTGGATGTACTAGATGATGTCTACTCGGAGGCTTGCCTTAACCCTGATTCTCTGCCTCCTGCACCAGTAAAACCTGATGGGTATTATAGAGTACCCAGCTCTCACCAATTTCTCTTCAAAAGCCATAATGCTGACCCTGAAACCATTTCACAAGGCCCCAAGGGATTAAAGGCCTCCACTGCTAAGAATCCACTTCCTGCAGAAAGGGAATCCAGATCTCTAGAAAGGTGGGGTAAAAAGGTATATACTTCGGCCACCCTAGCCATGAGGGCCTTAAACTGTCAGTTTCATATGATTAAATATCAACAGTTCCTGTTATCACAATTAAGGAACAAAATGTCTCAACCTGAACAACCAGATTTAAAAGAGTTACAGGATATGATGCATAGTGCGTTGCAAGTGGGTAAACAATGTGGTTATGATGCCCTAGAGGCTTCGAGTAGAGCGGCTGCTACAGGATCAGTCATTCGCAGACATGCCTGGCTTAGGGAACAAAATTTGCCTGATCATGTGAAAGCTAAACTTCTTGATGCTCCTTTACAAAAGGATGTACTTTTTGGTACTAATGCTGAGGAGATACTACGGAAAATGGAAGAAAAAGCCAAATCTATGTAAACTGTCAAAACTTTATTACAGGTCCAACCACCACGTTTTAGCAGAAATTGGCCTTCAAAAAACTGGTCCTTTCCAGCCACTGACAAGCCCCAAAGAGGTAGATACAGACGCACAAGGGGCAGAGGGCAATCACAAGGATCATATAGAGGCTTACAACGGTAATCTACAGCACCAAGAGGTGGTGAAGATAGTGCACAACAATACAGGAAGCAAACCCAATGACTCCCTCATTTCCATGCCAAGCAAGTCTCAGCTGGCAGCACCTTTAGTAGGGAAACTAGTATTATTTGCAAGCAATTGGCATATTGTCACAACAGACAAATGGATACTGGACATTATAAACAGAGGCTACAAATTTCAATTCCACACTCTTCCAAAAATGAGAGGCATGCCAAACCTGCCACAAAATCAAAGGGCAGAGGCACAATTACAAATTTCAAAGCTCCTAAACATGAGAGCTATACAAAAGGTACCTATGCACCAACAAGGTCAAGGTTTTTATTCAAGACTTTTTCTGGTATCAAGAAAAGGAACCGACTGGAGACCCATTCTGGACTTATCCATCCTAAACACATTTCTGCTCGTACCAAAATTCAAGATGCTCACATTACAGCAACTTCTTCCCATGCTGGGCAAGGAGTTTTGGCTGGTAACATTGGACCTCAAGGAGGCATACCTGCATGTCCCAATCAGACAAAGCTGCAGAAGATACCTCAGATTTCTTGCAGGTTCAATCCACTATCAATTCTCTGCATTGCCCTTTGGCTTATCTACTGCGCCCAGAGTATTCACAAAGTGCCTGGCATCAGTGATTGCCTACTGCAGACTTCAAGGGATACAAATTTACCCTTATCTGGATGACTGCCTGATCCAAGCGGACAGCAAACACGTACTACTGGAACATCTGGCATATGTGACACGGTTACTGCTTTCTCTGGGATATACCATCAACAAGGAGAAATCAAGGCTAACACCATCTCAGAAAATAACCTTCTTGGGTGCCAGCTTGGACACAAACACCCAGATGGCATATCTTACGCCAGAAAAACAAGGGAAACTATCTCAGTACTTCAAAACACTAGCAAAAAGTACCAGGCTTACTGCAAGGAAAATCCTGCAGGCTCTGGGATTCATGGCATCTTGCATTCTTCTAATCCCATGTGCAAAATTACATATGAGGAAACTTCAATGGTACCTAAAAAATCTATGGTCTCAACACAGTCACAGTTTGGAAGCAATTATACCAATAATCCCATGCTTGCAAAAGGAATTTCTATGGTGGGCCCAAGCATGTCAAGTAAACACAGGCCTTCCATTCTGCAAGCCTCAAGCAAAACAAGTCATAACCACAGACGCCTCAGATTACGCCTGGGGGGCGCACATGAAGGACAAGTGCATTCAGGGCAGATGGTCCCAAAAGGAAAAGCACCTGCACATCAATCAAAAAGAAATGCTGGCAGTAATAAATGCAATCACAGCTTTCAAGGGCTTCTTGCATCCAGGACAATTGCTGATAAGAACAGGCAACACCACAGTAATGTGGTACATAAACAAACAAGGAGGAACACATTCATACCCCTTGTGCAGACTAGCCATGACTCTTTGGAACTTGGCTCTGGAAGGACAAATCGAACTTAAAGCACAGTACGTGCCAGGGCTGGAAAACACACTGGCAGACACTCTAAGCAGAAATATGACAGATCCACATGAATGGAAGTTACATCCTCTGGTGTTTACAGAGATAATCCAAGCGTGGGCGAGGCCGGACATAGATCTTTTTGCCTCCCACAGGAACCATCAAATGAAAAAGTTTTGTTCAAGGACCTTCCATCCAAAGGCCTGGAAAGTGGACGCCCTTTCATTCTGCTGGACAGCATGGACAGTTTATGCATTCCCACCTCTGCCTCTTCTGCCCAAGGTACTTTTGAAAGCAAGAACAGACAAACCGAGGATGATACTGATTGCTCCAGATTGGCCAAGGCAACACTGGTATCCACTCCTGAGGAGCTTAACGCATACTCCTCCCTGGTCCCTGCCTCTAATACCTCTTCTGCTGACTCAGAACAACTACAAAACTCTTCACAGTCAGCTGAAAACACTCAACCTCGCTGCATGGAAAATTCCTTAACACCACAACAGACCCTACTCTCCAAGGAGGTGCAGGATGTCATTTTGGAGGCCAGAAGACCATCTACTAGAAAAGCTTACTCCGCAAAATGGAAGCGGTTTTGCTGTTGGAATGAGAAAAGAGGCCAGGACCCTAGAAAATTGAACTTGCCTCAGGTTTTACAGTTCCTAGCTGAACTACTGAACAGTGGGCTCTCATTTTCTTCCATAAAAATTCATGCCTCAGCCATTTCTGCAGAATTCAACACGGATCCTCCTTTATTCTCTCACCCACTCTTATGACAGTTCCTCAGAGGGGCTAAGAATATAAGACCTCCAAGGAAGCAACCAATACCAGCCTGGGACCTTAATTACATGCTAGAAAAACTAACATTGCCCCTTTTGAACCTGCTGCCTCATCAGATTTGCAATATTTGTCCTGGAAAACTGCTTTCCTTCTGGCCATCACTTCAGCTCATAGGGTTTCTGAATTACAGGCCCTCATGGCGATGCAGCCCTTCCTCATCTTCCATCAGGACAGGGTTTCCCTTCGTACCAACCCATCTTTTATGCCAAAAGTGGTATCCCGGGTAGCCTTAAATCAAGCCATACACCTACCTACCTTTTATCCTAACCCTTAAAACAGAGGGGAAAGGCTGCTACACTCTTTAGACATCCATAGGCAGCTACGTTATTATTTGGACAGAACAAAGTCCTTCAGGAAATCAGAACAACTTTTTGTGTCCTATGCCGTAGGGTCTCAAGGGAAACCAGTTACAAAACAGACCATTTCCAAGTGGATTGGCCACTGCATACGGTTTTGTTATTCCTGTCATGGGAAACCTGTCCCTACTGGTATCAGATCCCACTCCACCAGGGCCACAGCCACCTACCTCTACTGCCTTCCTCAGAGGCGTTCCTACTAAAGACATTTTGGAGGCAGCCACTTGGAGTTCTGTACGTACCTTCACAAAACACTACCACCTGCCCTTGTATTCCAGAACAAGAGCAGGCTTTGCCACAGATGTTTTGCAGGGCATTCTGGCTCAACCCAGTTCCTCATAGTACCTACCACCCTATGCATAGCTTTGGGACTCTACCCATCTGTGATTACTGCAGCTGTATGCACGATGAACATAGTACAGTTTTGTACCTACCATAAATGTAGATGTTTGAGTGCTAATACAGCTGCAGTACAGGTTTCCCTCCCTCCTTCCCCACTTGGTAAAGGCATGGGGCCTAACAACCTCTTCATACCACTTGACTGGGTTATCCTGCTATGTTTTATTTGCTTACTTGCACTGTTTTTGCATTACATTGCATTGTATGCATATGTAGATAAGCCTTATTTATGTATTGCCTTCCTTTTGGGGGCACCTGACATCTGGGGCAAGAAAGACTGAAGAACATGGCGTCGGCTGTGTCTTACATACTCTGGCCTTCCTGACGTCAGAAGAGTAAGCGACGACAACCGACGCCAGACCAAGACTTTGGAATTCGGCCGACCGAGGGACCGCCTGACAGCTGAAAACCCATCTGTGATTACTGCAGCTGTATTAGCACTCGAACATCTACCCAAGTGTAATGACTGCAGCAGTGTAACACGATGAACATAGTACAGTTTTGTACCTACCATAAATGTAGATGCTCGAGTGTATACACTGCTGCAGTCCAGGTCACCCTCCCTCCTTCCCCTGTTACTTGCTGGTACATACCTATATCTTCTACCCTTTACTACCTATGGGGAGTATTTGCTGGTAACTAAAAGTTGTTGTTTACTTTTCCTATCTGTTTTATTAGCAATTTGAATTGCCTACCCATTTTGGGGCACCTGACATCTGGGGCAAGAAAAACTGAAGAAAATGGCATTGGCTGTATCTTGTATACCCCTGTCGCACTGACGTCAGGGAGGAGGCGACAGCAACCGACGCCGGACCAAGACTTTGGAACTCAAGCCAACTGGGGAACCGCCTGACGGCAGGATAACCCAAGTGTAATGACTGCAGCAGTGTATACACTTGAACATCTACATTTATGGTAGGTACAAAACTGCACTTTTCAGTCCCAAGGGACACACAAGACTAAGAGTGGGAGGTTTCCGCAACCAAATCTGGGAGAAGTAAGACCCCCCCCCATGGAAAATTGTCTCAATGACTTGCTTTTAAAACTTCCAAGCACTTCCCAACTGAATGCTCCTTTACGGTGGAAAGATTGGTCTGCTGGCCAAAAACTGGAAACTCATTACCCAGGACAAATGGGTTTTAAATGTAGTGTCCCAGGGATACAGATTTCACTTCCACACGTTACCAGCACCAAGCGGGTGGCCAGATCTACCCCCAAATCAGTGGGCAGAGGCCCAAAATCATACTCTCTCTCTCTTAAACATAGGGGCTATTCAATTGGTACCATAAGAGGAAAAGGGACAAGGTTTCTATTCGAGACTTTTCCTGGTACCCAGAAAAGGCAATACATGGCGTCCTATCCTGGACCTTTCTACTCTAATCACCTTTCTGGTGATTCCAAATTTCAAAATGCTGACTCTTCACTAGCTGCTTCCTATGCTAAAAAAAGATGCATGGTTGGCAAAACTAGACTTAAAAGAAGCATACCTGCACATCCCTATCAGGGAGTCTTGCAGAAGATATCTACGCTTCAAAGCAGACTACGGGCACTATCAGTTCTCTGCACTGCCCTTTGGCTTATCTACTGCACCCAGGGTATTCACAAAGTGCCTAGCTCCAGTCAATGCATTTTGCAGGCAAAGAAATATTCAAATATATCCATACATGGATGATTGTCTAATTTAGGCAGAAAGCCGGGACATTCTTTTGGATCATCTGGCCTTTGTTCAAAGAGTACTGACTTGTCTGGGGTTCACCATAAACAAAAATAAATCACACCTGGTACCCTGTCAACAAATTATATTTCGGGAAGCAAGCTTGAATACAACTTCCCAAATGGCTTTCCTCATGCCAGAGAAACGGATTCATTTGACGACCTACTTCAAACAAGTGGCCACAAAAACCCAGCTATCTGCAAGGCAAATACTGCAAGCCTTGGGGTTCATGGCCTCTTGCATTCTTCTAATTCCATATGGAAGGCTGCATATGAGGAAACTACAGTAGTATCTCAAAAGCCTATGGTGTCAACATTCACAGGCTCCTAGAAGCAAGGATTCCCATCATATCTTGCCTACGCCTGGAGTTCCTTTGATGGGCAGAGGCCTGCCACCAAAACAGGGGACTACCATTCACATTACCCCCTGCCACCCAAATCTAAATAGAAGTATCAGACTATGCATGGGGGGGGGCTCAACTGGCAGGGAAGTGCATTCAGGGCAAATGGAACCCAAGTCAAATGCACCTACATATAAACCAAAAGGAAATGTTAGCTGTACAGAATGCTCTGACAGCTTTTAAGGACCACATTCTTCCAGGACAACTAATGGTAAAGACGGACAACACCACTGTCATGTGGTACATAAACAAGCAGGGGGTACACATTTTTACCCCCTCTGCAGACTAGCCATGGCATTGTGGAACACAGCCTTGAGCTACCAAGTGAGTCTACAAGCTCAATTCCTGCCAGGAAAACTAAATACACTTGCAGACAGACTAAGCAGAAACCTCATGGACCCACACGAATGGAAACTGGAACCAAGGATTTTCAACATGTTGACAAGCAAATGGGGGAGCCCAGATATAGACCTGTTTGCTTCACCCCAGAACCATCAACTGGACAAATTTTGCACAAGGATTCCCCACAAGCTAGCTTGGAAAGTGGATGCCCTATCCTTCAGCTGGAAAAACCTATCAGTTTATGCCTTTCCTCCACTGCCTCTGCTCCTCAAGGTACTACTAAAGCTTAAACAGGACAAGCCAAGGATGATATTAATTGCACCAGATTGGCCTCGCCAACACTGGTACCCACTCTTGTGCAGTGTGTCACGCTTGGCTCCATGGCACCTGCCTCAGACTCCTTTCCTGTTGTCTCAGCCGGAGAACCAGATTCTGCACCTTCAGCTGCAAACCCTGAACCTAGCAGCCTGGCTAATTACCTAATCTCTCCTTTACCATCCCTCAGTAAATCTGTGATGGATATCATTTTAGAGGCAAGGAGGCCTAGTACTAGAAAATGTTATGCTGAAAAATGGAAAAGATTTTGTGCCCGGAACCAGTCTCAAGGAATGAATGCAGCAGTTCCCAATTTACCTCCGATACTACAATACTTGACTGAGATGCTTCATAAGGGCCTGTCCTTTTCCTCCATCAAAATTCATGCCTCAGCCATTTCAGCTCATTATAGCACAGAACCTCCCCTCTTTTCTCACCCACTGCTCAAGCAGTTCCTCAGAGGGGCCAAAAATTTAAGGCCACCCAGAAGAGCTGCAACTCCAGCCTGGGATCTTAAGTTGTCTTGGAGAAACTCACTCTTCCTCCTTTCGAGCCAGCTGCTACTGCAGATTTAAAATTTCTTTCCTGGAAAACAGCTTTCCTTCTAGCAATCACTTCTGCAAGAAGGGTATCTGAATTACAGGCCCTTATGGCGGTGGAACCTTTCATCATCTTTCATGCGGACAGGGTGTCCCTCACAACCAATCCCTCCTTCATGCCCAAGGTGGTATCCAGTGTAGCTCTTAATCATTCCATTCATTTGGCTACCTTCTTTCCTAACTCACAGAACAAAGGGAAATGGATATGGCACTCTTTAGATGTGCACAGACAGCTTAGATTCTACTTGGACAGGACTAAACCTCAAAGGAAATCTGAACAACTGCTGGTGGCATTTGCTGCAGGGACAGAGGGGAAAGCTATTTCAAAACAAACCATTTCAAAATGGATAGGCCACTGCATTCATTTCTGTTATAAGCACCATGGAAAACCTGTCCCACAGGGCATCAGACCCCATTCAATCAGGGCTGCATCTACCTCTACAGCCTTTCTCAGGGGCGTCCCTACTAGGGACATCCTAGAAGCTGCTACCCGGAGTTCTGTATATATTTTCACCAAGCATTATCATTTGCCAATTTTCTCTAAATCCAGAGCTGGTTTTGCCACTGCAGTCTTGCAGGGCCTTATAGCTGGTCCTAATTCTATTTAAATTCCTCCTCCCAACCTTAGCTTTGGGAATCTACCCAAATGTAATGACTCCAACAGCGAAACATGAAGCGCGTAGTACAGTTGTATACACTTACCATAAATTTAGATGTTCAAGTGTATTCAGTGTTGCAGTTCTGGTTACCCTCCCTCCAGCCCCCTTTCTTCTTTTGGCTATACCTCTACTCTCACTTGCTCAAAAAGCTTTTTGGTGTATTTTTTTTTTGTTGGAGGTATATCCTTGTATTTATAGATTTAATTGCTTCCCATTAGGGGGGGGCGTCTGACATCTGGGGCAAGAAAAACTGATGTAATGGTGTCTGCTGCATGTTGTATACCCCTGATGTCATGGAAGAAGGGACAGCAACCGACGCAGGACCCAAGACTTTGTTAATCAGGCCGACTGAGGGCTACTGCAAGCTGATAACCCAAATATAATGACTGCAACAGAGAATACACTCGAACATCTACATTTATGGCAAGTGTACACAACTGTACTTTTTCAGTCATATGAAGTAGACCCATGTATAATGGCTTTTTTGTTAAATGTCTAGTTCCAGCTTTTGTTACATGTATGTACTGTTTGGCAGGTTAATTTTTTATACAGTTGTTTCTTGTCGTCTCCATTTGAGCCTATGGCACATCCTACAGAACTTATTGTTTTATTGAAAACCCTCAAGCAGAAATACAAACACTCCCCTAATACCTTCCTAAAATCTATTAACATAATAATAACACACAAAGCTATTTACATCTTCAAATATTGAAGTTTTACCCTCCTAATAGGATCAAATGTTCCAAACCGACAGCCACACACACAGACGTCAGATAACCTAAAAGAAATGATATCCATGCTAAGATGCGTGGTACAGCCTGTGGTTCTATTAACTGCTGTCTGGCTTGTCTTATCTTTATATCTCTCTCAGCTGGAAAAACAGACTTGAGATAACCTAAAAGAACTGTTATCTATGCTAAGATGCAGGATACAGCCTGTGATTATGTTAAGTGTTGTCTGGCTTGGTCTTCTCTTTATAGCTCTCCTGGGGGGGGGGACATACTCGAATGCTTTCATAAAACATTTTCTTCAAGCCATTTCTCTTTATCAAATTGTCTGCTAGAGACACTAGAACCAGACAAAAACTGCTTACTAGAAAAAAACCTTATAATAAGCAATATTCTTTTTCATTTACTTGCTGTCTCTTAAGACTTTGTTGATAGATTAAGCTAATGGCCTTAACCCAGTCATTCCCCTATGCAAGAATGAGAAAACCACATTATTTTTTCTTTTGTCATGCTGTTTAACCAGATTTTTTTTACATTGCACTGCCTACATTTCTTAAAACTGAAAAGGAGAACGAGGAGAGAAGGGAGAAAGAAAATAAAACAGGAGCACCTATTTACAAATAACCGAAAAGGCTTTACTTTATAACATGCAAAGAAAATGATACACAATTAAAGTAGTATTAAGAAAAAAATGTTTTACTTATGATTAACTTTCTCCCTCCTGTTCCCCTCTCCTGAGTATTTTTCCAAACATTAATGACATGAAGTAGAGCGTATGCTTTAGAGTCCCCTACAAGTTTAGCAAAGTACAGTATTTACAGGTGTTCGTGTTCGGTCACATTTCACAAATATAGGTATTGCTTTGTGTCAGAAAAATATGTATTAATGTGTGTATTAGTAGTATGCTTAGTGCATTTAGAGCTTGAAAAGGGTTAACACATTTATTCTATTTCATACTGCATAAATCTGTACAAGATGCTTTCTGACCTTGTATTGTTAGCTAAAATCTTGCTTGTGCCTTGGAAATTTACTGAGAAGCAGATAATTCCTGCTTATGTTAGGAAAATAATGAATAGAACAATACTACTTGTATGAAGCTTAGACAAGAAGTTCCGTTTGTGCTGTGAGAAAATACACAGCTGTAGAAGCTATAGATAATTAGGACAAAGCCTGTTTGAAAATATGAACTGCAATCAGCATTTGCTTGTATCTGAATTAGAAGAGTACCTTGAAATGTAACACTGTACAATGGAAGCTTGTAAACGAATTAGTGCCCACCAAGGCCAGGTTGTTTTTCTCAAAAGTTTCTCACAGATCTAGTCATGTCAGCAGAAATTCTGAGTAACATCTGCTGTAGAACAATACTGAAAGTTGCGTTTTATTACGTCAGCCATAGAAGGCCATGTCTTGTAAAATAGTATAAGAATGAGCATACTTCCTGTTAGTAGTTAGACAAATCCTTGTATTTGCATGTTTTTGTCTCCTTGCGGCAAGCAAATAAATTTACCTTAACTGAACCTTACGTGTATTGGTCTTTGAAGTTTTTTTCCATTGACACTTTGTAATCCCACATTTCAGTTTCCAATTACTGATTTTTATTCTCTAAACATTAATGATATGAAGTAGGACATATGCTTTAGAGTCCCCTACAAGTTTAACAAAGTCCAAGGGAATCTAATATTTCCAGATGTACTAGTTCTATTTCTGTTCATATCCATTTCCCAAACCTAGTCTCTGCTTCATTTTAACATAGTGTCAATTCTTCTATTCATCTCTTGTGCTTTTTCCTTCTCTCAAGCATTTTCAGTTGAAACACTGGAAAAGGTTTCACTGGCATAGTCTCTCTTTGGTCTTTATTGCCAGAAGAACAAGAAGCAGAATCTCCTTCCATTTCATTGCTCACTTTTTGTTGGAAAAACTTCTGTATTTCTTCATTGGCATGTACTTCATCACAAAAGTATTTTGTTCCTGCAGGAAAAAATGTTTTGAAGATAGCTGCGTACAGCAGTTTGAATGTCACACCTGCTTTTTGACATTCCAAGAATAATGGACTAAATGTACTTCTCTTCTGCCTGGTGTACAATATGTAGTCATTCTCCACAAACACTGTGCTGTCTCCCACTTTTAGTACTTTGTCCTTCTGCTATAGTTTTACCAGAATCAGCTCCTTCTACTGGTAAGATTGCATCTTTACTATTAAAGGTCTAGGTTGTTTTCTCATACCCAAGTTTGGAGCATACACACAAAGTACCCTTTCAATTCACAATTTCTGTTTCAGAATACCAGTCCAATTGCATATTTCTGCCTTTATAGAATTAATACAGTCTGTTCCTTCCAGCTTCTCAGGTACAGCAGAAAATGTTTTTCCCTATGTGCTCTGTCCTCTATTATTTTTTAAACCTCTCTTATAAGTGCTTTTCATATTCAGCCAGCATTTTCTTCATTTTGACCTCTGAGTTTCAATTTTATCACCTCATCTAAATATTTGTTTACAGCTTCTTCCATTTTATCCAGACTTTTATTGTTTGAGTTGATATACTTCATCAGTGTTTCATTTATTTCAGTCAAGTCTGTGTGCAGTTGCCTTATACTTTCCACTAGGTTACTGGAAGTCATGTCTGGAGTTTGCACTGTTTTTTTTGCCGAGCAGCTGCAGTACTTTTCCCAATCAGTGTTTTTTCATCTCCTTTTGTAACCGATTTTCCTTTGTATTTCTTTGTTCTTGACATCCAGGCAGTACACATACTAGTCTGTTACTGAAATTTGCACAGAAATCCATCTACTGACTTTCTCTGTTAAGTTTCTGGTTTTGCACTGGGAGAGTTGAATTACGATATTATGCAATGTGCAGCCATTTTGGAAGTTCTCTTTAACAGCAACTTCTGGCCTAGATTCATCTAAAAACTCTTCAGCACAGGTCTTTCACTTGAGATTTCCCTATCCCTTTCTCTTTACCTATACTCTAATATCAATCCCTGATGAGGAAGGCAGTCCCTGGCGTACAGCCCAAATGTGTTTTTGTCCTCTTCCCGTTCTGTTATCTTTCCCTCTCTAGTTATTTGCTCCCAATACTTTGGTTATTTTGCCAGTTTTCTCCAGTAAAATCTAGCCTCCCCTTGCCTATTCTATGTATCGCTAATTGTAATCATCCCTTTTGGCAAAATTTCCTTTCTCCATTCTCAAGATAGCTTAGTTCTTAAAATATTTTCTGCTAATTTATGAATATAATATTCTGTATGACTGTTGTCCTGGTTAAGGATTTGCATCCAAAATCCCACTTTTTCCTTATAACTTGAATTACGCCTGTTTTGTCATTATCCCTTTCTAATTTATAATTCTAGCTTTCTGCTTGAGTTATGTATATGAGCCTTAACTGTGTAGTTCTAAAATAGCCCTTCAAATCAGGTAGTCCTAAAATACTTTGTTCTGTTGGAATCAAATCAGGTAGTCCTAAAACACCTTGTTCTGTTGGAATTATCCCACTTGACCCTTGCCCTCTTCCCCTCCCAGATAAATGCCTTCAACTATTTATTAATTCTCGTCCTCAACAACTTCTCTGGTTGATCAATGTATACCTGGCTCATGTTTAAAACTAGAGAGAATAAAAACATTTTCACTGCTTGTATCTTGCTATTCATATCAAGAAAAAAACAACTTCTAGTTTTTCAGTTTTTCTATCTTCTTTTTAGTCTTTCCTACATATCCTTAGCTGCTATAACAGAATCCTTTTTAATCCAGCCTCCTAAATGTGCCTCACTTTGTGTCCTCGTAAATATGGGTATTGCTGAACCAATTCACATTTGGATACGTAGTTTACAGCTGCAGCCTTTGTTTTATCTTATAAGTTCATAGGTAAGTACTAGGTTAGCTGCTGTTGTGGGCCACTTTATAACCCAAGCCAGTTTCCCTTTTTTTCTCAAAATAACCAATCCCATTTAGATTGGCCCTGCCCATCCCGTGGTCATTAGTTATATATTACCTGTAATGAAAATAACTGGAATCATACCATTTTTAATTTGAGGGGACCCATGCATGGGATAAAGCATTTAGGAGCTACTTCTGTCCATGGGTAGTGCAAGGGCCAGTCCTGTGGTAAATTTTCTTGTTTCCCATGTATAAAATCTAAGTTTCAGTTGAATATGGATAGGGATGAACTTTGTTTTATGTCGATGGGGAGTCTGCTCAACAACAGTGGTATCCTCAGCGAGATATACCTGTTCCTCCAAACCATTCTGTTAACATTGCACAAGAGGTTTAGATCTTCATTAATTTTATATCCCAAAATGACTTGAACCTGTCTCAAAATGTTCCACACTACTGAGATGTCCTTTTCTAGTTTTATCAGGTACAAAATATCTGCAAATAAATCTAACTTTTTTGATTACTGTACCAGTTATACCCCTGAATTTCTGATTCATTTTTCTTTGCCAGTGGTGTTAAATATAAAGCAAATAAAGGTGAAAGAGGACACCCCTGCCTGGTTCATCTGTTCTGACACAGCTTGTCAGAGAAGAACACTCCCACTTTAATTTCATCTCAGATCCGTCATATATCCCCCTCGTTAACCTTATTATATTAGGGAATGCAAATGCTTCCTTCCCCTACTCATAAAATCCTAGCTTACTCTGTTGAATGCTTCTCTGCATCAAGACCCAGTAACAGCAATATTTTCTTACATTCTGCTTCCCTCTGGGTCATCGTTCTATTAATGCTGTCAGAAGTTTGCCTGTCCTCCACAAAACCACACTGAGCCATATCTATCAATTTTGCCAACACCTTTGCCATTCATTTAGATGTTATAGACATAAAGACTTTACAGTCATGGTTTAAATTGAAATGGGCCTGTATGAAGCTGGATCTGATGGGGTTTTGCTGTCTTCAGGTATTTACAGCCACCACAGCTTTCTTCCGGAATGTTGGTGCTTCCCTTCCTTTTAAAAGACTGTAACCTAGCATATCTTTACAGTGTTCTTCCGTCCTAGATTCCAGACTTTCACAGGAATGCCATCTTCGTGGAGACTTTCCTGCAGATTGATTTAGTCACTTTTTTACCTCATCTGCTCCTATCTTAATGGTTTATTGTTGAGCCTCATCTAACTCTAACCATGGCATACTTAAATGTTTCATAAATATTTCAGTTTGTGCTCTTTTTGATTTCTACATTTCTGTTATTTATATACATTTTCATAAAACTTTCTGAAATACATCTTGTACCTCTACAGGATCTCTGGTTATTTTCTTTTTTGTTATATTGTTCATAAATTTGGCAACAACATCTGCTACTTTCTGTTGCCTGCGTCATTGTGCTAAAGTTTTGTGCTCTGGAGTTTTTATCAAAAAACATTTGCTTAACAGCAGTCTTTGTAAACTAATGCATATTAACCAGATACTCCCTTATTTTTTCTTCAGTATTGTGCAGTTATGCCACTTTTTCCATGAGATTCCCTTTATTCCACAGTACTTTAACCTTTGTCAGCCCTATAAATAATTCCTGTTACTTCTTAACCATATCACTTTTTTGTTTTATTACCCTGTTTTTAAACTCTACTTTCATTTTATCCTACTCATTAGCTATAACTTTTGAAAAAAAATCCATCTTCCCTAATAACACTTGAATAATTTCCACTACCCATTCTATAAATTCCACTCTTTTAACAGGTAGGTGGGGAAGTGCCAGTGTCTCATTTTTACTTCATTGCCCTGCTTTTTTAAATTGGTTATTATTGGCACCTAATCTGAAGTAGTTATTGGATGTGTGTCAAAGCTTTCAATTAAATGCACATGTTCCTGTGAAATATAATTTGTCTAGTCTAGCCCACTTGGGGAATAATATATAAAGACTTTCCAAGTTCCCCATACTGGATTCATGTCTTCCATACCAAATGTTTTCTTAAATTTATTCAGAAATCTACCCTATTTTGTTATATTTCTCCTTGTAGGTTCGTCTGATACATCCTTAATGTTGCAAATCAAGTTCCAGCTCCTACCTATAAGTAATATTCCCTTTTGAAAGCTAATTATTTCTCCCAACATTTTCTTAAGCACCACAATAGCAGTTTTAGGTAGCAATATTATTAATATATGTCAGTGTAATTTTCCTTCCTTGCTAGTAGCCCCTTACTACCATAAATCTAACAATTATTATCTTTGTCCCTCTTCTGCCAGCAGTTTAGCTCCTCTGGCAATTAGTATAATTACACCCTGTTTCCACTGAACTTGATATTCTACTGAATATCCATTCTGAAATCCTCTCTTAATAAAATTCACATGCTCACTTCTGTCTAAATGTGTATCCAATAGTGTTGCTACTAGCACTCTGCATATGTTTATCGTGTTTCACTGTTGCAGTCCTTACAAAATGGGTTATCCGGCTCCCGGTAGCCCACAGTCTGCCAGAATACCAAAGTCCTTGCTATATGACATCAGCTGCCTTCAGTTTAGGCCTGACGTCAGGATGTCAGGTACAAAAGAAGGCAGCCGACGCCATTTCCTCAGTCTTTCTTGCCGCGGAGCCCAAAGCAGAAGCATTTTGCACGAGTGCTGGTTGGCAGAGTACCTTCTTTTTGTATTCCGATTGCTTAGTTGAAGACATCCTCAGATAAGTACCCTGTTGGGGACCCTCTTTTCTTGCTTTAACGAATGTCAGAGAAAGTTAAAACGGTCTTGCCTGTGGAAAACAGATTCCACACCGTGGTTTTCACTCCTATTGTATTACTTGTTTAGGCCTTGAGCACGAAGTCCCTAATTGTGTTCTCTGTGCTTCTTTCACCCAGCACACCATATGCCATAGAGCTAAGATCTTGTTCAGGCATTTTGGAGTTTGGCCTAAGTTCATCGGTGTGGTGTCTTCTGGTCTCATGTTCCTAAGAAGTGCAAGGATAAGGACCGCGACAGGCTTAGAGTCAAATTAGCTGACGACGTCCATGTTAAGTTGGTTGTCGGCCCAGCGGTAGTCAGTGAGGCACTTTCTTTGCCCTGCAGTCCGCGGACGTTCAGCAGCAGGTGTCTGCTGAGACCTTTTCTGAGTCCTCCATACCACAGGCTTCCACTTCGTCTTCTGACCCTCTGCCAGTCACCGCCTCTGGATCTGGAGCCGCTAAGCAGGTGCCAGCTTCTGTGGCCTCTTTTCTCAGCCTGAAGATCAGATCCAGACCGACAACCTGGATTCAGACTCCTGCGGTGGCTAGGCCTCCCGAGTCCCTCTGGCTTTCTAGCAGGCCCTCCAGCTGAAAGTCTATTCCTAAGTAGACATCGGCCTCTCCTCAAATGCCTCAGGCTCAGATGGTTAAAATGGCTAGTGATTTCTTGACCCTTATCAAGGGCTCTTAGCAACCTCCTTCTAAAAGGATTAGGGAACTGTCCGCAGAAGCTTTCCCTGCCTCAGACTCTGAAGTTTCCAGCAACTCTGCTGATGAAGAAGGAAACTCTTCCACTTTTTTCTGGTTTTGAGGATTCTGATGCAGAAGACACTATCCCTTCTGCCCCCCCCCCCCCAGATTTTTATTTTGGGGATCCTCTGCTTAGGGAGCAATTTCAAGTGGGAAAGTCAGGACTATCCTCAGTCTAAGAAACGGATTAGGGAATTATTGGATTTGCCACAGCATAAGCCTTTGGCTATCCCTCTGGTTTTGGAAGTTGATGATGTTTTCATGGAGAATTCTTTGACTCCTAATCCTGTTCCTCCTGCTCCCAGAAAGCCTGACCGGTATTACAGAGTTCCTGATTCTTATCAGTTCCTTTTCAAGAATCCTACTGCTGATCCAGAGATCATTTCTCAGGGCCCTAAGGGTGTTAAAGCCATGGTTGCTAAAAATCCAGTTCTTTCTGACAGGGAATCTAAAGCCTTGGATAGATGAGGTAAAAAGGTTTATACTTCTTCCACCCTGGCTATTAGGTCTGTTAATTGTCTTTTTCATATGCTTAAGTATCAGCAGCATACTTTGGAGGTTATTAAGGCTAGAATTTCTGGTGTTCCTTTCCTGATGGAGAGTAAGGACATGCTTGATTTATTGAATTCTGGTTTTCCTTCCCGACATGCATGATTTATTGAATTCTGGTGTTCCTTCCCTGATGGAGAGTAAGGACTTGCATGATTTATTGAATGTTGGTGTTCCTTCTCTGATGGAGAGTAAGGACATGCATGATTTATTGAATTCTGCCACTCTTGTCACTAAACATTCTCTACATTGTGGTTTCAACACTTTGGAAACTTCTTGCAGGGCAGCAGCCACTGGTTCTGTCATTAGAAGACATGCTTGTCTCAGGGAACAGCCCCTTTCTGAACCTGTCAAGTCTAAATTACTGGATGTGCCTCTGCACAAGGACAATCTTTTTGGTAGCAAAGCAGAAGAGGTGTTGAAAAAGTTGGACGATAAGGCCAGATCGATGCAAACTGTTAAGGACTTTCTGAAAGTTCAGCCTCCTCATTTTAGTAGACATTACCCTTCTAAGAATTGGACTTTTCCTGACCCTAGTAAACAGAGTCACACTAGGTCTAGGGGTCAGAATTCCACCCCTCAGAAGGCTAAGCACTGGCAAACTTCCTCTTCAGAATCGAGGAGTTCTAAGCAAACTTCCCAAAGCAAGCATTCCCAGTGACTCCGACCTTCCCCTGCCTGCTTCTGCTGGCCCAGGGTTTCCTTTGGGGGAAAGGTTAGCCATGTTTGCAAATATCTGGTTCACCATCACAGATAAGTGGGTGCTCAAAATAGTATCCCAAGGTACAAGTTCTCCTTTCACACCTTCCCTGTCCACCAAGGATACCCAGATATCCCCCCAAATCAAAGGGCCGAAGCAGGAAAACAAGTTTGTTCTTTACTAAACCTGGGAGCAATAGAGCCAGTTCCTGCACTACAGACAGGCCAGGGTTTCTACTCAAGACTTTTCCTGGTTCCCAAAAAAGAGGGCACCCAGTGCCCTATTCTGGATTTATCCATTCTAAACACTTTTGTGGTTATTCCCAAATTCAAAATGCTCACTCTTCAGCAGTTGCTGCCAATGCTGGCCAAGGATTCCTGGCTGGTGACTTTGGATCTACTGCTCCCAGAGTTTTTACCAAATGCCTGGCTCCAGTCATTGCTTTTTGCAGGCAAAGAAGCATTGAAATTTACCCTTACTTGGACGATTGTCTTATTCAGGCAAACTCTCCAGAGCAACTTCTAAATGATTTGGGCTTTGTAAAGAACCTTCTCACCTCTTTGGGCTACACCATCACCGAGAAGAAGTCAAACTTGGTACCCACCAGGCAGAATTGTATACCTGGGAGCGAGCCTGAACGCAGCCGCCCAGATGGTATTCCTCCCTGAAGAGAAACAAATGGATCTTTCGAATTACTTCACAAATTTGGCAAGCTTGACCCAGCTCTCTGCAAGGCAATTCATGCAAGCCCTGGGTTCCATGGCTTCACGTATTCTGATGATTCCATATACCAGACTGCATATGAGGAAAATACAGTGGTACCTCAAAAACCTTTGGTGTCAACACACTCAGGATTTAGACTTGATCCGTCCTCTGATTCCCTGCCTGCAGACGGAGTTCCTTTGGTGGGCAATAGCCTGTGCACAGAACAAAGGCCTGCCTTTCTGTCCAGCTCCTGCCAGCCAGACTCTCATCACAGATGCCTCGGACTATGCTTGGGGAGCACATCTAGAGGGCAGATGCATTCAGGGGACATGGAACTCAACAGGTTCATTTGCATATAAATCTGAAGGAATTGATGGCAGTCCAGCAGGCCTTAGTGGCTTTCAAGCATCTTCTCTCTCCTGGTTCTCTTCTGGTCAGGACAGACAACACCACACTCATGTGGTACATCAACAAGCAGGGAGGGAATGCACTCTTACCCTCTGTGCAAACAAAGCATGATATTGTGGTCCATAGCAGCTTCCATGGGCATTCATCTGATAGCTCAGTTTCTTCCAGGAAGGCTCAACACTTTGGCAGACCGGTTGAGCAGGCAGGTCCTGGATCCTCATGAATGACAACTAAACAAGACCATATTCTATTGCATCATTCAGCATTGGGGCACTCTCCAGGTGGATCTCTTCTCATCTCCAACCAACCACCTTCTTCCAATCTTTTGCACCAGGGATCATCACAACAAAGCTTGGAAAGTGGATGCTCTGTCCTTCCCCTGGACACAGCTCTCGATCTGTGCATTCCCTCCTCTGCCTCTTCTTCCCAGAGAGCTGTTAAAGATAAGGGACAAAAAACCAAGGGCCATCATCATAGCTCCAGACTGGCCCAGACAAGATTGGTATCTGCTACTTTGCAGTCTTTCCCAGTCTCAGCCTTGGCATCTTCCCCTGAGACCAGATCTCTTGGTTCAGGAGGGGGAAAAATTCTGCATCCTCATCTTCAGACTCTGCATTTGGCAGCTTGGCTCATAATTTAAACCTTTCCCAACAAGTGGTTGAGGTCCTTCGTGAGGCCAGGAGGCCTAGCACTAGGAAATCTTACACAGATAAGTGGAAAATCCATTTGGATGGAGACTAGAGGGGAAGACCTTTCTCAACCTACTCTAACTCTTATTCTTGACTGTCTGGCAGGCTTGCTTAATGGTGGACTTTCCTTTTCTTCTATCAAAATCCATGCTTTAGCTATTTCTACTCATTGTTCCTTTGAGCATCCCATTTTCTCTCATCCCTTGATGAAGCAGTTCCTCAGGGGAGCTAGCAATTTAAAGCCTCCCAGAAGGGCACCTACTCCTGCTTGGGGTCTCAATTTTGTACTTGAGAAACTTACTCTGCCTCCTTTCGAACCAGCTGCCTCAGCAGACCTGAAGTTTCTCTCCTTCCTGGAAAACTGACTTTCTTTTGGCTATTACTTTAGTTAGAAGAGTTTCTGAGCTGCAGGGATTGGCAGTAGAGCCTTTTATCATCTTCCATGTGGATCGTGTTTTTCTTCGAACTTATCCCTCCTTTATGCCTAAGGTGGTTTCTAGCCTGACACTTAACCAGTCTATCCACCTGCTTACCTTCTTTCTTAATCCTCAGAATAAAGGGGAAAGGTTACTGCATTCCCTGGATGTGCATAGACCGCTTAGATTTTACCTGGACAGGACTAAATCTTTTTGAAAGTCGGATCAGTTGTCGGTCAGTTTTGCTCCTGGAGCTCAGGGCAAAGCTATTTCAAAACAGGCCATTTCTAAGTGGATTGCTCATTGTATTCACTTTTGTTACTTACAGCATGGCATGGTTCCTCCTCAAAGTATTGGGACCCATTCTACTAAGGCAGCCTCTACCTCAACAGCTTTTTTAATAGGTGTACCTACTAGGGACATACTGAAAGGAGCTCCATGGACTTCTGTCCACGCTTTCACTAAACATTACAATTTACCCTTGTTTTTTAAGTCAAGGGCTGGTTTTGCCACTGCAGTGTTGCAAGGCATCCTTACCAACCCTTAAACAATGGGTGTTCCTCCTCCCTTTTGTTTTTTTTTCCTGCGCTTTGGGAATCAACCCATTTTGTAAGGACTGCAACAGTGAAACACGATGAACATAGTACAGTTGTGTACACTTACCATAAATGTAGATGTTCAATTGTATTCACTGTTGCAGTCCAGGTTTCCCCACCTTCCATCCCCCTTTTTTCCTAGGGCACAGACTGGATTTTCTTTTCCTGGTCTTAACCTTTTTGGGGGGGATCCTGACAGTTAAAGCAAGACAAAATGAGGCAATGGCATCTGCTGCCTCCTTTTGCACCTGATGTCAGGCCTAAACCGAAGGCAGCCGATGTCATATACCAAGGACTTTGGTATTCTGGCCGACTGTGGGCTACCAGGAGCTGGATAACCCATTTTATAAGGACTGCAACAGTGAATACACTCGAACATCTACATTTATGCTAAGTGTACACAACTGCACTTTCTTAATATAATTCAGTACTCTTATCTTTTTGTCTATACCTATGAGGCCATTCACATTCCAAAATAATATGGATAGTGTAGCCATTATAATAAAAAGTTTTTATTCCCACCTGTCATATATGGCAGCTTTTTAAAATACTTATTTCCTGCTTTTGTGTTACATGTGCCCACTAAAGTTTGGCAGGTTGCTCTTTTATACATTTTTTCTTATCTCCATTTGAACCCATGTAACATTTTACAAGACTTTTGTTTTACTGAAAACCCTCAAAAAATCACACACACACACACACACACACACACACACACACACACACACACACACACACACACACACACACACACTATTCATTTAAAACAAACATATCTATGTACATCTTCAGATAAAGAAATATGTTTTTATCCTACTGATAGGAGCAATTATCCTAAATTGACAGCTGCACCCACAGACATTACTTAACCCAAAATTAAGGCCATCCATGCTAATGCTCATGTGATAGCTTGTGTTCCAACTTACACTAATTGTTTTCTATTCTTACCTTATCATTATTTCCCTTCCAGATCTGAAAAATAGCTTGTGGATGCTTTCGGAAAACATTAACTCTTAACCTTAAGAAAAAGTGCACTGCTTGTCTTTAAATGAAATTAAATGCTACACTGTTCTAATAAATGCATTGAAGTATTTATTTACTAGGAAAGTTGATATCTCTTATTTACTTCCAGTAATTTCAGATTTTGTTTTTTTTATTAAGCTGCTTGTCTTGAACCTTTGGATTTTTGATTCCTTTATCAAACAATGACCAGAACTCTCGAGATTTATTGCCTGCAACTTTAGTCAGCTTATCTCCATATTGACTCACACTGAACATTTATTTGCTAAAGGAAAACTTTTCTTTACATTCTCTGTGTTCTGTTATTTTTAAAGCCCACATGCTTACACAAAAAACTGTAGATTAATCTAAGGTCATTAATCCAGACATTCACCTATGCAAACATATTAGGAAATATTTCATCTCTATATATATTGTAATCCTGGCAGTTTTGTACCCTGTCTGTCACTAGAGCAGCACAAAATTACAGCATATTAATTTAAATATGCAATTGTCTAGTTTTTCTTCTATTTTTATGTTGTGCTGCCTACATTTCTTAAAACCAAAAAAGAAATAAAGTACTTGCTTAATACACTATTTTTTTTTTGCATACAACAGTCACTGAAAATGCTTTACTATGTAACATGCAGTTTATATCACAAGATGTTTTATGCATATATTAAGAATAAAAGTGTTTTACTTAGTTACTTCTTTTTCTGTTTACACTCCTTCCAAACATTAATGACATGAAGGGTATATGCCTTTCAGTCCTCCCACAAAGTTAAACAAAGTTAACAAAAGTCCATTTTTTCTTCTGAAGCCATGCTTCACAAATGTGACTAATGTTTTATAGTCTCACATTTATTCATTAATTTCAACGTTGCTGGTATTCTTCCTGTTCATCTCCATATCCAAACCCAAGACTCTGGTTAGAGTCCAAGATATTTCTGATTCTTCTAGTTAACTCCTGTGCTTTTTTTTCTGTCTCTCAAGTGTTTTCCTTTGGAACATTGGAAAAGGTTTCACAGGCAAAGTCTGTCTATGAGCTTTATTATCAGAAGAATGAGAAGCAAGAGTCCCCTTCTGTTTGATGGCTCATGTTTTGTTGGACAAACTTTTGTATTTCCTCCTTAGTCTGTTCTGCATCAAAAAATGACTTTGATCCTCCAGGAAGGAATATTCATTCTGAAGACAGCTGCATACAGAAGTTTGAATCTCACACCTGCCTCTTGAGAGTCCATGATTGTTGGGATAAATTTGCTTCTCTTCTGCTTGGTTCAGTGAATAATCATTTTCCACAAACACTCTACCATCTCACTCACGGTGGTGGTGCTGCGGTAGCATTGTCGCCTCACAGTAAGACGCTGTCCGGTTCGATTCTCAGCTAGAGCGTCTTCTGTGTGGAGATATCATGCGTGAATGGGCGTACCTTCGTTGAAGGTTGTGCGTCAGGCCTGGCAAGCCGGTACGTAAAAATCAACTGCCAATCATTAGCAGACCGGAGTTCCGCTGTGGCGACTCCCAACTGGGAAAAAGCCGAAAGACGCAAACAAACTCTACCATTTCCAATTTTTAATACTTGATCCTGACAAAACTGTGGCAGATGGACCATCTCTTTCTGCTGGTATGATTGCATCTTTACTAATACTGGTCTTGGGTGCTTTTTCATAACCAGGTTTGGATCATACACATGATGTGCTATTTCAGTTAAATCCTCCTATGGAATATCAGTCCAGTTGCTTATTTGCGCTTTATAAAAATGAGTAAAGTCTGTTCCTTCCAGGTGTCTGGTACAGCAGAAAATCTCAGGTTTTCTCTGTGTACTCTGTCCTCTTAACTACTGTTTTTGAAACCACTCTTCTTGAGCAGTCTCCTGGTCAGCCAGCTTTTTCTTAATTTTGCCCTCTTGATTTTTGCAATTTTATCAGTTCATCTTAATAGCTGTTCAAAGCTTCTTCCATTTTTCCAGCCTTTTGTTATTTAAGTTGATGTACTCTTTCAGTCTTTCATTTATTTTAATCAGCTCTGAGCACATTTGATTTGCTTCCTCTAAATTAGTGGAAGCTATGTTTTGTACCAGAGTTGTAGCTTGAATTGCTTTTTGCTGAACAGCTGCAGGATTCTTCCCAGTAAGTATTTTCTCTCCATCTTTTCTAGTCGATTTTCTTTCAGGCTGTCTGAATTTCTCCTTTGCTGGCATCCAGGCAGTGTACTTACTAGCCAGTAACTGAATTTTACTAAAATGGATGGAATTACTGGCCCTTATTCATTTTCTTTTTTCACACAGGGAGAGTTGAAGTTAAGCTGTTGATCAGTTTGTAGCCACCTTGGAAGTACACTGAGGTATTGTTTTGTGTTAGTTTGACATGGAGAAGTTGTCTCCATTTCACAACAAGATAAGCGCTCTAAATATGTAAAATGTTTAAGTGAACATTTTTCAGAGGAACACAATATTTGTGCCTCCATTAAACTGTCTACCATTAAACAACATAAAAATAAGTTGAAAGTGGAGAAGCCCAGGGATAATCTTACTGGTGAGCCCACAGAGTCTTCATCGACTTCCAGGTCTTCTTCCCCTAACAGGAAGGTGTCTTCTGAAAAAGAAATGCCAAAATGTTGGTTTGAGTGTGATGTCCAAGAGTTTACTGATGTTTATTTGTTTTATCCTTTGTTGTTCATGTTGTTAGGATATCCATTCCTAAGCAAAAAACATTTAAGTTGGTAGTCTTATTTTGTTAGGAAACCCAGTCACATTGTAACCATTTCAGCTTCTTGTTCTAGATCTCTGTCAGGTGTCTCTCTTCAGTGGAGCAGACTTCCTCTACCTTTCTTCAACACAGTGGTATAAATTCTGTGACTTCAGAACTGGAGCTTCAGTCCCTTAGAGCTTCACCTAATTCATCCTCTAGACAGTATAGGTCATTGTAAGTCCATCTGGCCTATAAGAAAATGTAAAAGGCATTTTTTCAGGTACACTAATTTTGGTCTCAACAATCCTCCCCCAATAGCACTGTGTCTGATCCAGGTTACCTTCCTTGCTAGATTTCTCTGATTCATATCTGAACTCTTCCTCCTTTGTCTCAGTTCAAGCCAAAGTGCCATTAACGCCATCTGTGAATCCATTGACATTGGTGTCAGTTTTTATGCCTTTCTTGAAGATATGTTGGACCTAAACAGCCTCAATGTCAGCAGGGCTGCCAGCATTGAGAGACTTGACCTCAGTCTCTTCAGGTATGATCCTTGCTTTGATGTTGGGGATTACTGTCTTGGTGCCAGTCTCAGTACCACCAGCACTGAGCCACGTATTCTGTCCCCAACCTTGGATTTTCAGCACTTGGTATTGGGGCATTCAACCTTGACTGAGACCTCAGGGCCATCTCATTCTTGGTGGTTTGGATGGTCTTATCTGCCTCAACTTAGAGGCTGATTCTTTCGGTCTTGGGTTTAAATTGCTATTGACTCCTGTCTGCTTCTCAACCATGATAGCTTCAGTTTTGGTGACAAAGATGCAGAAAGTCCTGATATACATGATGCAGGCTTCCATGCATGAGCCAATGTCTGAGGTAGGTTTAGGCCATGGCCCAGTTGAGGTCATCTTCCACTTTATCTACCTTTTCCCCTTCAAACCCAAGACAGAGGGACCATGGGGCCTTCCCAGGATATCAGCAACAGCTTTTATCTTCCTGAATTTCCCCAAGCATGGAGTGCACAAAAGGCAAAGCTTTAAAAGAAGCATTAGGCTGTCCAGTAGAGTCTCCCACCCCAGCCACTGCCAAGAATCAGGTCAGTTCTTCCGCATGCCTCCTAATGACCCCACATTTGGGGAAATTTTTAGAGCTCATTTCTGTTGATGTTAAATGGCCCCAGAACACTCTGAATCTAAACACATCCTGACATTGGCCTTCTGCTCACCCAAATCTTCCTCCCTGGTGGTTGACCCTGTGGATGAGCTAGTGCAAGTGATTATAGAAAATGTTGGGGCTCCTACCCTAAGCATCCCAATAAAATTATCGCTCTGCACATGGCTGTCCCAGCTGATTGCAGAATCTGGTGGTGGACTCCATTATGACTTCAGCTGCACTTAAGGATCCTTCAGAGTCCAAAGCACTTTGTCATCTCCACCGACAAGTCTCACACTTGGATAGATTTGGGAAGAGGTTGTTCTCATGCTCCACCTTTACTTTGAGGGGCATGAATTACTGTATACATATGGAAAGGTTCCAGAGAGACTTGATGGACCAGTTGGTCAAGACTGTGGAGGAATTACCAGATTCAGATAGCGAATCCCAACTTCAGTCTATATTGTCAGTGTCTAGTTCTGTGGTTATCCAAAACACCTGTCTCTCCCATAGCATGGTGGATAGTTCTGTGATGATTGTAGTACTGGTCTAACATTTCACTATCGCACCTGTCCACATTCCAGAGTTTGCTGAAAACTCCAATGTCCAGTTTTGAATGTTCCATTTGATGGATCCATGCTTTCTGGTAATTCAGTGAGAGCCAAATTAAAGAAGCAGGGAAGTGAGGACTCCTTAAAGTCCATTTTCTAGTACAGATTGTAGCCTATGCCAGTTGTGGTTTCCATGGTGTTGACATGATATTTTTTGAGGTTCTGGCAGAGACTGCCAAGAGTGTTGTAATTAGACTGGTGTTATGGACAACTGTTCCAGCAAATTATACCATTAAAAAGGATCACTTTAACATTAAGTTTTAACATTTGGATATACCCATGTGGCTCATTTTTGACAGTAGTTTTCAAATTAGTGCCATTTCCCTTGAGAAACCACCAAACCTCTAAAACTGCTTAGGTACTGAAGGGGGCATAAGGACCTGCCTATTTGTGAGTTGTGATCCAGACCATCATTGGTAACTGATAAGGCAAAGGTTTTTCTAGATTTTTGGCTTGCTCAGCAAATAAAACTTTCCCAGGCTGCTAAATAATCCCCTCCATCACATAATTCTGTTATCATAGTTCTTACCACTCTAGATGTTTGTTGCTTCACCACTACTACATAGATGAACTTTTAAATGCCCCCAGGCCACATTTACTGTTTTCTTTTTTTTTTTTTTCATTTACAGTTTTTGAAGGTTTAATTCACTGTTTGATTAATTTGAAACTGTCCTTTTAACATTTTTGTCTGTCATGCTTCAATAATGTTAGACAGCACTGTCAGTTTTACAACAAATTTTCCTGAAATAATTTTATTTTTTTATAATCTTGGGCTTAGGCTCATTTCTAATGTTTCTGTTTAATGTAGTAATATATAGTTGACATGTCAAGACTTGTTACGGTTTCTCTTCTTTTCGTTTTATAAAACGGATTTTCTCTTTCTTTGTGGTATTATGTTAGGTTAGCACCTTCTCCACTAAGACAGGCACATTTCAGTTTTTAACTTGGCTGGGTGAAAACACAGTCCCTCCAAGTGCTTAGTTTGCAGAGACATTTTTTATTCTTCCTTTAGATATAAAAAATGTAAGTTACAGTTGCATTTATATGACAAATCTGTATTTACTTCAGTCTGTGCTTGTTTTAAAGGATTTTGGTCTGTAGTTTCAAGAGTCTTTCAGAGGATCTTGGTACTAGTGAAGTACCCAAAAAGAAAACTAAGCCTCATAAGCAGTCTAGAATATCCTCTGCAATGCCTCAGATAGTATAAATCTATGGAGTTTATAATCAAAGGGCTCCTCTAAGAATTCCTGAAAAGGTGTTGTCTGACTTCCCTGCTGTTCAGATCTCAAGCTTGGTCTCTTGACTGATTCTGGATCAGACAAAAAAGTTCTCCTCCTACTGGATTTGAAACCCTCAATTCCAAAATCTTCAATTCCTAAGCAAAGCCCTACCCCATCCTATCTTTGATTTTAACTGTGCCAAGTTTGCTGTGCAAGGCTCAGACAAGGCTTATAGGTACCCTTTCCTTCTCTGTAGGCATCAGGGAGTCTCTGTGTTTTTCAAAATGTCAAGGGCACCTTAAATATCCTCTCCTATCCTACTGTTCATAACTGCAGTCCTAGGGTTGCCTGTGTCTACATTTATGGTGTCAAGAGTTGATGTCACAAAACCATGCCAGTGTTTGAGCACTTAATGTTACAGCTTCAACTCCGCAGTCAGCATCAATAATCCTGACACTGAACCTGTTTGTCTCAGTGGTGCCCCTTATATTGATGCTTGGGCTTGAGCAGTAGGTACCAGTGTTAGTCCCTACCCTGTTGACACTAGTGTTGATGCTTTCAGGCTTGATGCTGGAGTACTCAATCCAAGTCATCTGGTGGTAGATGAAAGTTTTTGTAGTGGAGTTAATCAATGTTGGCAACCATCACTGCTATTTTGCTCCCTGCAGACATCACATCAGGGTTCAGTGTCTGCATTATTTTCAGCATCACTGAGCTCTAAACTCTGAAGAATGTTATGCAGGGCAGACAGACCTTCACCAGCTCACATGCCCATTCCAGCAAAGAAAATAATCTCTTCCTCACCTTTTGGCTTATTGCTCCTGCAGAGTCATAGGAAGACCATGTGAATGAAGAAGCATATGGATTCACTACATGATCTCCAGAAGCTGACTTGGATGAGAAGGCGATTCTAATTCTCTTATACCCTCTCCCGATGATGTCAGGTGTGTGGAGGTTTTGGAGATCATGAATTAGAGAGGGGGACTGGCTCATCATGATCATCATCATCAGTCCTCTTTCTCCCATTTTCTACATGTGTTAGGATGTCATGTCAACTGTCACGATCTCTCTTGATTTAGTACCACTCTCCTACCTTCTTCGACAGTCATGCCTGATTTGTCACAGGTATTCTTACATAAATCCATTCTTCTCTTTGCTCAGTGCCCTCGTTTCTTCTTGCCTTCTTCCTGTCTGTCCCAAATGTTCTTCACCAGATTGTCTTCTGCCTTTATGCATGTGTCAAGACTAACGTAATCTTTTTTCTGTGACCTTCTCTGCAGTAGAAGCTACTTCTGCTGCTGCTCTGATGTCCTCATTTCATCTGTCCCACAGTGTGCATCCTAACACCCATCTCAAGGACTGGCTGTATATTTTTCAGAACATGCCCTGATTAAGGTTTTCGTGCCTACCAGATTTACTGGGTGGTTCCTCTATTGTCAGATATTCGTATGTAGCCACCAGTGCCACACAGAAAGAAGCTAAATGCTGTAGTTTTGGTCGCCAAGAAATCGGTGTCTTGCACCATTCCAGGAACTGGAGTTTTTGGTCAGAAATTTACAACCTAGATTGGATGGGCAAACACAAATTTAAACCTAGGTTATCACAACCAACCATGTTTCATTTGGCTATTGAGCACTATTTAAGTGCTTGAAAATGGAGGTGCATACATTTTAAGTGCATTTGTGTAAAGGTACTTCTAGCTAGACATCTTATGGTCCCCATGATCACTTGCCTAGTATTTGTCACTATAAGTTGGTTTTAGTATTTATTCCTGTACATTGTTTTTTCAGCTGCTGTAAGGAGGGCTCCTGCATAACAGAGCACAGAGGTCCACACTGAAAAGGAGTCCAGAGCAGTGGACCACCTTGGGAAGCTTTTGTGTACATTGCCCACATTTTCTTTGAGGTCTGTTGGTTATCTGATCCACATGGATTTCTAGAAGGCTGTCTTGGATGAAATGCATTAGACATCACCCACTTGTTGATAGAATATAAAAGCCAAGGAGATATCTCCATTAGCAGTGGTTGCCAGTAGTGGTGAACCTCACGATGCAGATTTTGTTCAGTGCTGCTGAATGTTTGGTGGATTGGATCCCATGGTTAGTGTCATGGGATCTGGCATTGGAGTCCATCATGATCCATTGTACAATCTAATGACTTTTGCTGAGGATACCAGGGTCACTTCCCCTTTCAAGGAGCAACTTTTATTTAGGCCAGAAATGAGAGCATACATGGAGGTTGTGGAGAAAGACTCATGGCTGTTGGTATCAAGTTCAAACTACTTCAGCATTTGTTTTCCAGTATGCTTTAACAAATGTGGTTAAGATATAGGCAACAGCTGCAAAATTTGTATTTTGGAAAGTACCTTAAATCTGTAGACAGTTTTCAAAGTGGTTGTTGATCCAGAGGGAAGTGTTCTTAGCAGTTGTGAAGGAACCACAGATATCATTTGCAAGTAGTCAACAGCAGCCATGAAGTCTTTCCTGACCACTGCCTTTGAAGCTGTTCCTCACAGAAGGCAGATGGGAGGGGGAGTCAGCTGTCCATCTATCTCTTGGCATGAAATACCTTAAAGACACATGGGATAGGTCTGGTGGCAGACGTATCTAGTATTTACAAAATTCTCTCCCCACCTCCTCACTGGATGTCCTACTCTGTAAGAAGAAGGTGACAAAGAAAGTGGTATTAAGCCTAAAAAAAAAAAGCCATGCAGGAGATCTCACCAGATCAGAAAGGCTCTGGAATTTAGCTCAAAGTCCCTTTTCTTTATGTTATGCTTTATTAATGTACTTTTGTTTATTTACTTGTTGTCCTCATTCTACCTCACACTGCCTCCAGCTGCTTTCTCAGATTTTGTGCTTCTCCAGTAGTAGATCCCCCAGTGGCTGCTTTTTCAGGTGCGCCTCCCCCACCCAAGACATGACCCTGTTACTCCACACTAGGATTTGTTAATTGAAAGGACACATGCATATGCTCCAAACCTGGCCACGAGAAAACAGCTGGGACCTGTATTAGTAAATATGCAATCATACCAGCAGAAAGAGTTAATCCTGGCAAATCTGTGGCAGATATTAAAAACTGGAAACAATAGAGTATTTGTGGAAAATTATTATTCACTATACAACAAGCAAAAGAGAAGCAAATTTATCCCAGCATCAGAGAATGCCAAGAGGCAGGGGTGATATTCAAGCTGTTGTGTAGAGCTGTCTTCAGAATTTTCTTTCCTGGAGGATCAGTCATTTTTTGATGTAGTACAGGCTTGTGATTAAAATTTGTCCAGCCAAAAGTGAGCAATCAAACAAAAGGAGACTCTTCTTCTCACTCTTCTGATAATAATGCTCATATAGAGACTGCCAGTGAAACTTTTTCCAATGTTCCAAAGAAAAATGCACAAGAGACAGAAAAAAGCACAGGAGATGACAAAGTATCAGGAATACCTTGGACTTGAACCAGAATCTGGGTTGGGAGATGGAGATGAACAGGAAGAAGACCAGCAACACCAAATAAATGAATATGTATGAAACTTTAAAGCAACAGTCACATTTGTGAAATATGGCTTCAGAAGAAAATGTGGCTTAGAAAATTGGACTTTGTTGACTTTGTTAAACTTATGGGGGTTACTGAATGGCATAAACCCCACTTCATGTCATTAATGTATAGCAGTATGCAAAAGGAAAAGAGGGAAAAAGGTAACTGCAAGTTGAACAATATTTGTTCTTCGCATTCACATAAAACATTTCATGGTAGAAATTTTATGCCATGTAGTAAAGCATTTTCTGTTATTGTTTACTTGTTGAATGCGATAAAGTAGTTTTTTTTGGCTCACTATTGAAATGTCAGCACTCATTATACTAAGTGCCAAAGAGCCGAAAAAATTGCCACATATGCAGGCATTAGTGGATCTCAAATATCACTCTTCTCATTCAAATGTCTTTTTTGCCACGTGGTCAAGCCCTCCTGCACCTCCATCCCTGAACTTTAATATACCAACTCAAGATTGCCATTATCTTGGAGAAAAGGTAATATTCTGGGAAATTGCATGTCGGACTTAATATATACAAGTCCAATCTTTGGCCGTTCGGGCTCCACCTTTTGGAACTCTCTGTAGTGGGTCCTGACATTTCAAATATTTATCACTTTTTTTCCTTTTCAGTTTTAAAAAATGTAGACAGTATTATGTGAAAAAAGAAGAAAGGCTGTACAAAAGCATCTTTAAGTTAATATGCTGTAATATTGGATGTTGGGGTGGCGGATGGGATGTAAATCTGCACTGATTATAATATATGTAGAGTTGAGATATTTTCTCTTATTTTTACATAGGTGAATATCTGGATTAATGCCATTGGCTTAATCTAATAAGCTTTTTGTGTACGCATGTGGGCTTTAAAAATAAGAAAACACTTGAAATGTGAGGAAACACTTTCCTGTATTGAGTAAGTGTTCAGTGTGAATTGATAAGTCTGTAGCTGAGGGCAGCTATACATTCTGTTATGTTTCGTAGGATTATAAGAGGTTACTAGGCTGTCAACCTGGAGGTCATTTCAAGCCTAGCCATTTCATCCCAATGTAATACCATGGATACGCTAATCAGTACCCAGAATTGTATTTAGTAATGACTGCCCATGTCCAGGAGGGTTGTGGGCACTATCCCCAGTATGAATTTTGGTGCCCTTCCACTTGTCCAGGTTCCTTTTGAACAGTGTCCTAGAGGTGTTCTGCTTCACATGAATTGGCAGCTTATTCCAACGACATGGCCATCACTGGGAGACAAATCTGTACTTCCAGCACTTCCTGTTCAATTTACAGGCCATATTTAGGTCCCTGGAATGGGTATCTCTAGTCCTGTTTGATTTACGGATGTACAGCAGATTCATTAGGTTTGGGTCGGAGATTGCTTTGTAACTCTGGCATAAGTCTCCCCTAAGGACTTTAGTCAGACTGTGTAAGGCATGTGCTGGATTCCCTTGATCTTCTTTGTTAGAAACCTCTGAGGTCTCTCCAATTTCTGCAGGTGCTTTGTATGGTACATGCAAAAAAGGGCATTATACTCAATTATGGGCCTGATTAGTGACTTAGTAAAGAGGGGTTGTAGCCTCATTTGCTCTAGAGGCTATGCTTTCGCTAATCAAGTGTGCTAAGTAGAAAGCCTTCCTTACTGCAGTAGACAGATGGTGGTCAAAGTTAAGGTCGCAGTCAACTTGTGATCCCAGATCCCTTACCACTTGTTAGGTACATAGGATATTATTGTTAATTTGATAGTGTGAAGAGCCATTGTTTTTACTGAAGGGAATGATGATGCATTTTTTTAGATTTAGTTTGAGACCATGACTAAGACACCAGTCATTGATCTGCATAAGACCCTCCTGAAGTATACTGATATCATTTGGGGATTCAATAATTGCACCCAGTTTGCAGTCATCCGCAAACTTGGTCAGCCACAGCCCCTTAGTTTTGGCCTGAATTACTGAGAAGTATATACCAAACAGTAGGGAGCTCGGCACTGACCCCTGTGGCACCCTGCTTGTGACCGGTCTGATGGTTGATGTGGAGTCACCCACTTTGATAGTGTGTGACTGGTTTGTGAGACAGTTGGCAACCCATCTTACAACAAAGGGGTTTACATTCAGTTTGCTAAGTTTATCAGTAATTCCTGTGTGTGGAATTGTGTCAGAGGCTTTGGCCAAGTCAAGGTATACACATATTTGCACTTGTCAGTATCTCTGGTCACATTTTTGAAGAAATCCACCAGGTTTAACAGGCTGGATCTGCCAATGATGGACCCAAATTGGGTCGGGTGCAGGTTTGTAGATCACCTATGTCTTTATTTATGAGGTGCATGATGATACGTTCCATGGACTTAGAGATGAGACTGGTCAGACTTATGGGTCTATAATTCTCCGGGTCTGCTGCTAAAGCCACCTTTGTGGAGGGTAATAACTGTTGCTTTTCTCCATTCTGCAGGAACATAGCCTGTGGTTGGGATGTGATTGGATAGGGTTCTTAATGGTGATACTAGTTTCATGTTTTAATTTCCATGGAAATAAGCTAACTATGGGTGCAAACAATAAGTCTTAAAAGTTTTGGGCATTATTTGCTGAGGGATTCATAAAATTAAAAAGTACAAGGGCAAGCAGCTTAGTAAAACATAATGTTTTAAATTATTACTGGAAGTTTTTAATTGATAGCAGCTTTCCTGGTACATGAATCGTTCATTGGAATTTACCAAAACAGTGTATTATTTTGTTTTGTTTAAAAGATAGCCAGTGCACATTTTATGAAAGCTTACAAGCTGTTGTTAAAGCATACAAGCTGTTAAAGCATACAAGCTGTTGACGATCAGACAAGAAGTCAGAGACAGCAATTAGTGTCAGAAGGAGCACAGGTTGTAATGTGCCTTAGCATGGATAACCTTAATTTTAGGTTCGTTAATGTTTGAGGGTGCAGCAGTCAATTTGGGACAATTATTCCCATCGGGGGAATAAACTTCATTATCTGAATATGTACTTGTGCATTTGTTTTAAGTTAATAAGTTATTGTGATGTTTTGGGGTTGTTTTTTTTATATATATATATATATATATATATATATATATATATTATATAGAGAGTTTTTGTTAAAACAAAAAGTGTTGTAAAATGCGACACAGGTTCAAATGGAAATGTCAAGATGCAACTGTATAAAAGATCAGCCTTCTAAACAGTGGGTGCATGTAACACAAAAGCTGGAACTAGACATCTAAAAAAGCTGTCATAAATAATAGGGGGGAATAATAACTTCTTATCATAATAAGTTTACTATCCATATTTGGAAAATGAATGACCTCACAGTTATAGACAGAAAGGTAAGAGTCATAAATAATAGGAGGGAAATAACTTATCATAATGACTGTACTATCCATATTATTTTTAATAATAATAATTATTTTTATTTGGACGGCGCAGTGGTGCAGAGGTAGCATTGTCTCCTCACAGCAAGAGGTTTTCCAGTTTGATTCTCGGCTGGGGTGCCTTCTGTGTGGAGTCTGCATGTCCTCCCTGCATTCATGTGGGTTTCCTCCCATGGTTCAAAGACATGCAGCTGGAGCATTTCTCCCTGTGTCTCCCCTGAAAATTGGCTTCGTTCCAAGTCTGACTTTCCCGGTAAACAAATGCTAAATTAATAAAATAAATTTTGGAACATGAATGGCCTCACAGTTACAGACAGAAAGGTAAGAGTATTGAATTATGTTAAAAAATGCAGAAAGCAAATAATAGTGCTACAAGGAGACACAATTGAGGAAAAAGTGAAAATGTGAATTTTTATGAAAAGAATTTCAGAATGAACATTCAGCAGAACATCAGGACTGAGGGAAACTGCGAGTAATTATACTAATTATTAGAGGAGCTCCAGTAGTGCCAGAAGAGGAAAAAAAAATGGTAGCTTTGTGGTGGTAAAGGGCTGCTAGCAAGGGAGGAGGATTATGTTGGCAAGTATTTATATTGCACCTAAAATGCTGATGTGATGTTGTTGCCTTCACTTGCTCTTCAACCTATGGGTTTCGGATCCAAGCATTGGATCTGACTCTGCCGTATACTAAAGATGTAGGCTCCAACATCTCAGTTCCTCCCCTAACCATGATGCTCCTCTCCTCCAAATCTCTCAGATCTCATTTGCCGTGTTTAGCTAAACATCAGGATATTTATATAATTTTTCTTGTTCCTAGTCTTAATAAACTAGGAACAAGAAAAATTATATAAACATCAGGATATTTATATAATTTTTCTTGTTCTTAGTCTAATTAAGAAAAAAAAATTGTTTTCTGCAGTGGTCTGCTTAGTTGTTAAGGCCATCTGCTTATTGTATTCCATTGCTTTGCTGCTGCTGTTTTTACAGCATAGCCAATCCTAAACCCACTTGGTTTAAAAAGTGCAGTACTTGTGGGCACAAAATCCCACTTTGATGCACATGCGGAGTGTGTTTGTTTAGGGGCATATCATCTTGATTCTCCATGTACTATCTGTGCTGGTTTTAACCAATGGGCACTTATTGATTGCCGGAACAAACTCATTCTGAAGAGGCTCCTTCCAAGTTCTTCCTCTTCAGCCACCCCTTCCACTTTAGGGGCTCAACCCCCACCAAGAAACACAAGGATAGGAAGAAATCCCCCAGCAGATCTCTCCACACTGGGGATCCTCCTGTCAGAATTCCGAGGCCCTCTGAGCTGACTGCTTCAGCTCCAATAGTTGTTCAAGCTCTGCCCCTTTGTTGGAACTGTAGATGTTGTGTTGTCCTATCTCGCTTTCATTCTGTGCTGGTTGGGTTCGGAACCGAGCATCAGTTCTGACTCAGCCTAATTCAAAAGCTCGAGAGCTACCACTGGCTCGAGTCTGTGCCCTATCCCATGATGCTCAGGGAAGATTACCCAGATCTCGTTTGCCGCTCAAGCAGATCGGGTTACTTCTGGCAGGCTCTTGGCTACGTTTTTCATCTTTTTGTAATTTTTGTGGTTAACGTTAAATTTTTTGTTAGTTAAACTCTGTTTAGGCATTAGCTTGTCTCTTAAGGGCTTTGGTCTGTGTTTTTTCTATCCCTTTGTGCTGCGGGCCATCGTCCTTTTTCTTGTCAGGCCTTCTAGTTTGTATTGCCGTAGTTCCCTATCCCCTGCCACAAGCTTGTTTTAGTTAGAGAACTTTCCCTCCCCTTAAAGAGCTCATTTAAGTTAGAAGGCTCCTAGCGGCCCATTTAACTTAGAGGGCCACTTCCCTACCTTCCCCTTGTGTTCCCTTTCTTGTCGTGAGGAGGATCCGTTTGTCAGTATTCTCCTCCTACGTTTTGGTTGTGCGTTGTTTAAGTTTAAAAAAAAGAAAAGGGTTTCCGTAGTCTAGTTAGTGTGGTGTGTTTTTTGCCTGGACTTTGCATAAGTGTTTAGCTTCTTGGTTGAAGCTGTAGTTGTTTATATTGTTATAGATGCATCATTTTTTGTGTTGGATTGGCCTGCCTAGTGTAGGAGATTGCTTATTTCAGTTTTACTTTGTAGGGTAACAAAGTTACAAAAAAAAAAAAATTTTTTTTTTCGGATTGGTTCTTTTTTTTTCTTGTTGCTACAGCATTTCTAAGGACGAGAAAGAACCCAAACAGTCTGGGTTCAAAAAGTGTGACAAATGCAGTCAAAAAATGTTTCTTAAGGATGGACACACCAGTTGTGTTTATTGCTTGGGTGCCCTCCATTTGCAAGAATCTTGTGCCTTTTGCCATACTTTTAGCAATAGAGTACTACTTGAATGCAAGAAAAAACTGATTGTGAGAGGATTGCTGAAAGTTCACTTTTCAGAGGCTTTGGGAGGGTCTCAGAGCTACAAACCTTCAGTATCCCCTTCTTCCTCGAAATCAGAGAAGTCTGGAAAAAGAACTCTAGCCTCAGATCCGGCTTCGGAACCCTCTAAAAAAAAATTGCAGCAAAATCACGAATCTCAGAACTAAGGGATCTTGGCTCTGAAAATACTACCTGTTTGGCTCCATCTATAGTTACAGAACCGATGGAGTTTCAAGTCAGGAGTCAGTCCCCAGCTTTGGAGCCAATTACTCCAACTTTGAGATCTCCACAGAAAGGGCAAGATCTCCTTTGTTGTCCTCTTGCTCCTCCAGGATCCTGTCCAATGATGACATGGAGCAGGTGGTGAGGAGACTACTTTGTACACTGGTGCTGGCAAAATTCCTGTCGACTCCAACCCATAAGGAACTGGAGCTGGATAAGGCACCATCCCCTTCTTCGATTCCTCCTCCGACCTGATCGGTGGCTTCAGAGCCAGAGTGCTCGGGCCCAATAGTAGTGGAAACGTTGGAACTGAGACCTCCAACAGGTTCATCTGTTCTGACATCTGCTCTGACTACCTCGGTTCTGTTGGAGTCTAGGAGCCGACACTCTCCCATTGGGTCCAGGCAGGGGAGTTGGATTGGACAGCTGTCCAAGCCGGTTGTACCTGTTGGGGCTTTGGCGTGACTGAGCTCTGCTCCTACATCAGCTTCAGAGCCAATCACATCACTCTGCTTTGGGGCCGGTCTCCCAGTTCTCTGGAGCCAGGGACCTCCTCAGAGTGGGCTAAGTGGGTTTTTGAGCTGATGGAGAGAGTGCTGTCACCTCAGACGGCTCCACTTTTGGGTTTGAGTAATCAGCACCATCGCTCCCCCCCCCAAGCGCAGAGACCCTGAGCCCCAGGAAGCCCCTGCGAAACTTCCCAAGAGTACCCCCTCTGAGGAGGTCCCTCTGAAGAGATTGTGTAAGTGGAAGTGCATAGACTTCCTGGATGAGTCTCTCACCTCAGACACTGACCTGGATGATTCGGAAGGGTCCCCACATTTCCCCTCTGAAGATGTCTCCTTTGCAGACATCCTAGAGATTCTAAAACGGAGGGGTGGCTGAGAAGCCCACCAATCCTTCTGAGGACGAGTCAATATACCTGGAAGCTTTTGGGTCTCACCCTACCGTCTCTTGGATGTCTCCACCTTTTGACCAATTAATAAATGTTATTGCTCATAAGGCTTGGGGCTGTCCAGATACAGTGGAGTCTGTTTTGAGGAGGCCTAACAAATTCATCACAGCACCCACAGATAAAGAATGTTTAACCATAGGTGTCCCAGTAGATGCTATGGTGGTGGCGGCAGCCACCAAGAAGGAATTGTCAGAAACTTCCTTGTCTGTCATCCACCGAATTAAGACTCTTGGACAATGGACAGATATGGAAAGAGTACCTTTTCTTCAGTGGCATTTTTGCTTCAGTTGCTGAATTTACATGACCCAGTTTACGAGACTTGAAAGGGATCTCCTGAAAGAGATAGGAGATACCCTTCAGGGTAGTGTAGCTGCTGGGGTTTTGGATAGTTTCCTCTCAGCTCTCCACCCTAAACTCCATGGTTAACTCCTTTATGCACTGATTTTATATGCAGCCAGTGGAGCGAGTAGGGCAGCAGCTACAGGAATTTCCTTAAGGAGACATTCCTGGATGCATCTATGTAACTTTGCTGAACCCTTTAAGTCTTCCTTCACTAATGCCCCTTTTGATGGCTCGTCATTGTTTGGGCCCAAAGTTAGACACCTTGTCCAGGTGTGAACAGGAAGGAAAAACTCTGTCTGCCATAGGGGTCTGTTTTTCCGCCCCACTATACCTTATCCCAAAGGTCAGAGAGGAGGAAAAATGTGGTTCTGCAAATCCCAAAAAGTATTTCCCGATGCACGTGGTAACTCTTCCCCCAGAGGCTGGGGGGCAACAATGGAAGACACTGACCTTGTGGCAGAGGGGGTCGGCAGAACCAGGGTGACAGGGATTCTTTCCCTGGGAAGTTATTTCAGCGCTCCAGCCCACCTGTCCATCTCTGAAGGCAGTCAGGGGACGCTTGTCATTATACCCCAACGTCTGGCTAGAAATTACACAAAACAAATGGGTACAAACGTTCATATCCTGAGGTTATTACATACCCTTTTCCTCTCACTCCCTTGGAAAAACAAACCATCCAAGATATTCCACCCAGTCAAAGGGACCTTGCAACATTACAGGTACAGAAGTTGCTAGAAAAAAGTCATCCAAAATGTCCCCGCAGACCAGATTGGATCCAGAACTTACTCAAGGTTCTTTTTAGTACCAAAAAAGACAGGAGACTGGAGACCCATTTTGGATCTCAGCAGATTAAACAAGTCCATCAAGAGAGCAAAAGTCTGGATGGTGGCACTGCAGTCAATATTACTCTTTCTGGGGAAAGATGATTGGATGTTCTAAATAGATCTCCAGGATGCGTACTATCACATAAAAATGGACAGGCAAACCCAGAGACATTTACACTTTCGGCTAGGAGCCAGTCATTACTAGTTTCAAGCCCTGCCCTTTGGCCTCACTACAGCCCCCAGAGTGTTTACCAAGTGCATGGCAGTAATCATGGCTCACTTGAGGTGTTGGGGATTCTGTGTTTCCATACCTAGACGACTGGTTCCTAACCAACACCTCCAGGCATCTACTACTTCAAGCAAGGGCCGAAACCATTCACCTCTGTGCCAAGCTAGGCATTACAATAAATTTAAAAAAATCTGCCTTATTGCCCTCACAGCTTCTTATATTCATAGGTGCAGAATTAGACGCAAGGGAAATGTTTGCCAAACTTACCCCTGAAAGGATTCAGTCCCTGCATCATCAAATCAAGAGCTTATTATCAAAAAGAAATGTTCAGACAAAGACTGTCTTGCACGTTCTGGGCACCATGGCAGCTGCAATCATTTTAGTGCCTCTAGCCCATTTGCACATGAGAATTCTTCAATGGCTACATTTTTCCCAATGGTCTGTGCAAGAACTACTGCTGTCACACAAGATAATTATTACAAAGTCATGCAGGAAAGACTTACAGTGGTGGCTTCAAATGAATCAGTTAACTTTGGGTCGCCCGTTCGTTTTTCTACAACCAACAGCCACACTGACCACGGATGCTTCTCAGACTGGGCGGGTGGGGGGCCTTATCTGAGAGAGACTTTCCAAGGCTTCTGGCAGCACCATGAGAACCACATGCATATCAATGTCCTAGAGATGAGAGCAGTGCTCTATGCATTGCAAGCATTCCAGGACTCTCTGCAGATAGGAAGTATTGCAATTCAGACAGACAACATGTCAGTGGTGTGGTACATAAGCAAACAAGGAGGAACCAAATCTTACCCCCTATGCCGGGAGGCACAATGGGTATGGCAATGGGCAGTCTCTTCTCAATGTTTTGTGACTGCAACCCACATCCTGGGAAAATCCGACGTGATAGTGGACAAACTCAACAGAGTTATTCTGATGCCTCACAAGTGGTCTCTGAAACAAAAGGTTGCAGAAGAGATTTTCCACAAATGGGGCCAGCCCTGCTGCGACCTTTTTGCCACGTCCATGAACACCAAGTGCAGCAGCTACTTTGCCCTGATTCCCCCTCTGAGGAAGTCACCAAGGGATGCACTCATACACGATTGTCCCCCGGGACTACTTTGCCTTCCCTACTTTCCCCTGCTACCAAAGGTTCTTCAGAAAGCCAACACATTGAGAAGCACCCTAATTCTCATTACACCATACTGGCCTCGACAGATTTGGTTCCCCTTTCTCTGGACCCATCTCCAGGAGGAACCGTGGATTCTGGACCCAGTTCCAGACCTTCTGACCCATTCGTCAAGGAAGTTCCATCCATTGATCAAGACCCGAAATTTGACAGCATGGCTGCTCCAGTTCCACAGATAGCCAGGCTCCATGACATCTCCCCGGCAGTTAGACATAAATTGATTTCTTCTTGTAAGCCATCTACCAGGAAACTTTACTTTAAGATTTTCACACTGGGCCCGCAAAAACAATATAGATCCTTTTACGGCCCCTATTACAGCTGTACTAGAATTTCTCGCTAAACTTTTTAATGAGGGGGCAGCAGCAGCTGCAATTAGAGTCCAACTAGCTGCTATTTCTAACTTTCACATTGTGGAAATGGGCCTAAAAATCATGTCCCACAAACTCTGTAAGGACTTTCTTGCTGAGACCTCCAGTCAGAGAACCTCCAGCACCATGGGATCTAAACTTTGTTCTATCCTCCTTAATTTTGTCCCGTTTTGAACCTGCATCATCATGACGCACAAAATTTTTGTCATGGAAGACACTTTTCTTGGTGGCCATTACCTCTGCTAGACGGGTGTCTGAACTCTTAAGCTCTGACTGTATGTCCTCCTTGCATAATTTTCCATAAAGACAGAGACTCCTTACATACTAATCCTTCTTTTTTTCCAAAAGTGTGCTCAGAGTCTAATCTAAAGCAATCTATCGAATTACCAGTGTTCTTCCTGAACTACGGCAACAGGACAGAATGTAGACTACACCAGTTGGATGTACATATGCAGTTGCACTTCTACATGCATAGAACTAAAGATTTCAGAAAATTAAATCAATTATTTGTGTCCTTTTCAGAAAAAAGAAAGGATTGCTAGTCTCTAAACAGTCTCAAAATGGCTCACAGATTGTATTTTGTTCACATACAGTTCCCAAAAAAGACCATTACCTGGCAAAGTGAAGGGTCCTTCCACAAGAGCTATTGCAACTTCCTCTGCCTTCCAGGCCAGACTCCCTTTGGATTTGATTTGTGCAGCAGCCACATGGGTAAGGCCTCATACCTTTATCACTCATTACAAAGTGGGCATGGCCTCCCGAAACAGGCCTTCCTTTGGTTCTGAAGAGTTTATTCCCTTGAGCCACCCAAGAAAGAATTTGTTAGGGACGCCGTCCCAACCAGCATAGAATGAAAACAAGATAGGACAACAACATTAAGAAGTTATGTACTCACCATAACATTCCGTGTTTGTTGTCCATCTCTCCTTCATTCTTGCGTCCCACATTCCTTCCCCCTCCTTTGCTCCTGGAGGATCGGGCAGATTATTATATCTATAATTGGATTATGGAGTCTCTATTTCTCTTCTGGGTCTTAGGTTTATTGTCAATTGATATTTATGCTTTCTCTTGCGAGCAAGATCTGGGTAATCTTCCCTGAGCATCATGGAATAGGGTGCAGCCTCGAGCCAGTGGAAGCTCTTGAGCTTTTGAATTAGGCTGAGTCTGAACCACTGCTTGTTTTTGAACCCAACCAGCATAGAATGAAGATGAGATGGACAACAAACATGGAACGTTATGGTGAGTGCATTTTCTCCCCCCCGAGTTTGTGTTCTAGACCAAAGCCCCCTTTCTTGCAGCAGCCTAGGCCCTCTTCCAGGCCTGCTTCAGTGGCTTCCTCTGTTAAGTCTTCCTGTAGCCTCTCTGAGCCCAAGTTGACAGTATGATGGTAAAATTATTTGAGGAACAAATCCAGCTGGGAATCTTGCCTGATCCATCAACTCCTGGATCTGTGAGCAACATCCCTATCTTCGCTTCTATTGCTTCTTCTCGAATCCATTGCTGGATTTCGGCGTTATTGGGTCCGAGCCTCTCTGGAGCTGAGATATCAGAGCTGACAGGTATGATTACCTCGACTCTGGTGGTCTCCCTGTCTCGCCCAGTTCTGATGGTTTTGGAGTCTAGCGATTCTTGGAGTCGTAGCTTTGGTGCCAGCTCAGAGGGGTTGACTGCTATGAAGTTTTCTGAGCTGTCTCTTCCTCACTGGGCTTTGGTGTGTGACAGTTCATTTCTAACTCCTCATTTGGATCTGGTAATTATTGGGGCTCACAGAGCTTCCCCGTTGTCAGCTTCAGCTCTGGTAGGGGTGTCTGGGATGTCCTAAACTCCCTTAGGCTTTTGAGGTGGTGGGTAGGGTTTTCTCTGTACCCAGAAGAGTCCTGAGTGTGCCTGCTTGGACTTTGGTCCCCACCTAGCTGCATCTGTGCCTGAAACATGTGCTCTGTCCCCTCTGGGACAGCCTTCCCAGAAGGACTTCCAGTCTGCTTCCCATTTGGATCCCCTGAAATCTTTCAATAGCTCTCCGAACACCCAACCGAAGAGGTCCCTCGGAAGCATACATGTAAAAGCAGACAACTGGATTCTCCTTTGGAATCCTTCACTAGGGACACTGAGCTCGATGAAGGAGAAGGGTCCCCCAGATCTCCACCTGAGGATGTCTCATTTGGAGACATCATGGAAATTCTTCAGAAGGGTGGTTGGTTTTCCAAAAGCTCTAATCCAGAGGAATCTGTTTCTGGAAGCCTTTGGGTCAGGCCCATCTACTTTTTGGGTGTGTGTCCCCCCTGCAGACTCCTTATCGACCTTGTGTCCCACAGGGCATGGAAGGAACTGGGCATAGTGGAACCTATCCCCTAAAAGGATTCCTGTTGATGCCATGGTGGTTGCAACTGCCACCAAAAAGGAACTAGCCCAGCAGAGCTCCACTGTCTATCCCCTAACAGGGAGTCCAGGGCTTTGGACTGGTTCCGAAAGTGGATTTATGCTGCAGCAACTTTCACATTGTGAGCACTGAACTACCTGGTACATATAACCAGGCTACAGAGGGACTTGGTCAAGGAACTCTCTAGCTCAGTCTGAGGGTCCTTGTCTGCTGAGGAACAGAAATCCTATTCTTCAAGAATGGCCATCCTCCAGTCTATTTAAGCACATCCATGAGGTTAATCTGTCATGTGGCAGAGGGTGCCTCACAGGCTGCCAGATCAGACAGCAAGCCTGGATGCAGCTGTGTGATTTTTCGGAACCCTATAAGGCATCTTTTGTCAGTGCTCCCTTCGATGGATCTATCCTTTTTGGTCCGATGGTTAAAGACACACACTCCTAAAGTGAAAATGATGGAAAGACCACTGTCTGCCATTTGGGATACACTTCTCTAGCCCACAATGGTCCTTTTCCAGGAACCAACATGAAGATAAGAAGTTGTGGTTCCATAAGTCGCAGTGTCCTTTCCAGGATTCACAAGGGGACCTTTCTTCCAGAGGCAGAGGGGGAAACTGTTATAATAACAGACATTGCCCTTGTGGCAGAGGGGGTCCAATGAATCAAGGGTGTCAAGATTCTCTGACAGACCCTATCAGTGATACTGAAGGACTTCCGGGCTGCTGTACTGTGGAGACAGTTGGGGGACATTTGTCTCTATACCCAACAGCCTGGGAAGCCATCACAGAAGATTGTTGGGTGTTAAAGATTATATACAGAGGCTATTCTATACCCTTTTTCCAAAAATCTCCTCCAGGGAAGATCCTCCCCGATGTTACACCCAATCAGTGGGAGGCTGCAGTGTTGGAGATTGCAAAGCTGCTCTCAAAAAGAGTCATCTGGCTTTTACTCATGATTCTTTTTGGTTCCCAAAAAGATGGAGAACCTCAGACCAGTTTCTGGATCATGCTTCCATAAACAAGTCAGTTGCCAACTCAAAGTTCTGAATGGTTACTCTACTGTCTTTTCTGCCCTTCCTGTAGAAGGGCAACTGGATCTGGTCTGTAGACCTTCAGGACGTGTACTACCACATAAAGATGAACATGCATTCCAGAAGGTATTTCTGCTTCAGGCTGGGAGCCAGTCACTACCAATTCCGAGCACTGCCCTTTGGTCTCACAACATCCCCCAGGAAGTTCACTAAATGCATTGGTAGCAGCTCACCTAAGACTGCAAGGATTCCAGGTCTTTCCCTATCTAAACGATTAGCTCCTAACTGTTCCCACCAGGCATCAACTTCAAGCTAGAGAATATCTACTTCAGCTAACCATGACCTTGAGCATTTATATCAATGTAAACAAATCTCATCTTCTTCCACTTCAGGTCATAGATTTTATAAGAATTCATTTGGACACTTCTCGGTCTCTACCCCTCCTTACTCCATACAGTATCTCGAGTCTAAGATATTATGTCAGACAGATTATGGGCACTCCTTCCCCCCAAGCCAGTCTTATTCTTCGGGCCTGGGTTCCATGGTGGTGACAATTACTCTGGTTCACTTGACGCACCTTCACATGAGAGGTGCTTCAGTGGAACTTGGCTGTGTAATGGTCACTTCTGCGTTACCCTCTGAACTGCCATAGCAGGAATTCTCGAGCATACAGTCTCTCTTCTGGTGGATACAATCAGACAGTCTTCTCCAGGGCCATTCTTTCATCCTTCATTTTCACTTGGCCACTGTGACCACGGATGCTTCCCAATGGGGGGGTATTATCTGGTACAGACAGTTCAAGATGTGGTCCCCCTCGGAGATCAATTTGCATATAAACGTTCTGGAGATGAGTGGTGCTTCTCGATTTGCAAGCCCTCCACTCTTCTCTTCCCACTGGAACTATTGCTATTCAGACAGACAACATATAGGTGGTCTGGTACATCAACAAACAAGGAGGAACCGGATCTTATCCCTTGTGTAGAGAGGCCATGAGGTTGTGGCAATGGGCAATCTCTTCAAACCGCTTTCTCATAGCAACTTTCTGGCTCACCTTTTTAATAATGGTAGAAGTTTTTCTAGGGTTAAGGTACGACTTGCTGCCATTTCCAATTTTCATGTAGGGGATAACTCTTTTTCCATACCTTCATCTAAACTATGCAAAGCCTTCCTGAAGGATACCTTTCTTCTACATCCTCCTGTTAAGGATCCGGCCCTTCCTTTGTGCCTCACCTTAGTTCTTCAGGCTTTGGTCTCACCCACTTTTGAACCTGCAGCGAAAGTACACTTGAAGTTCCTTTTCTGGAAAATGGTTTTCCTGGTAGTTATTGCTTCCTCTAAGAGGGGTATCTGAGCTACAAACTTTGTCTTTCAAGCCTCCATATCTGTTTTTACATAAGACAGAGTTACCTTGCGTACTAATCCCTCTTTTCTGCCCAAGGTCGCTTCTGAGGCTAACTTAAACCAAGTCATCAATCTTCCAGTTTTCTTTCCGAACGTTCAAAACCAGAGAGAGCATCTTCTCCATACATTGGATGTGTATAGTCAACTACATTTCTATTTGCACAGAACCAAAATACTCAGGAAATCTGACCAGCTTTTTGTATCTTTTTCTAAGTCCAGATTAGGTAAACCATTTTCCAAGGTTATGCTAGCCCATTGGATTACTAGTTGTATCAAACCTGTATATTCCTCCAAAGGCATTTCCTTGCCTCGTCTTATTACAGCCCATTCTACCAGATCTGTTTCTACCTCTTCAGCCTTTTGGTCCAAACATCTCATAGATTAAATTTTTGCAGCTAATGCATGGTCCAACCATCATACCTTTATTTCCCATTACAAGTTGGACATTATTTCCAGGTCCAGGGTGTCTTTTGGTTCTGTTATGTTCTGAAATATCCTTCCTTGAGGGCCTCCCAAATTTTTTTTTAGTAGCTGGGGACTCTGTCCCATAGGTTGAAGAGCAAATGAAGGCAACAACATCAGAGAAGTTATGTACTCACCATAATGTTCCCTCTTGTGTTGTTGCCTCTCATTTTACTCTTCAACCTTCCCTCCCTCCATCCCCCCCTGCCTTTTTTGTGGACCTAACAGATATTGTTGGGACGGATACTTCCATTTCCCTTTCAAGCTCCTAAGGTATCCTAGCTTGGCTAATTCCTTTATTCTAAGTAATATGTGAGGTACTAGGTTGCAGCAAACTCAGTCCGCGGGATTGAGAGGAGAGGAGCATCATGGGAGGGGAGTAGCTCAGATGTTGGAGCCTGCAGCTTATGTGTACGTCCGAGCCTGATCCGATGCTTGGATCTGAAACACATAGGTTGAAGAGCAAATGAGAGGTGACAACACAGATGGAAGGTTATGGTGAGTATATAACTTCATTTTATGCCACTTAAGAAAATTTGCGGAGAAACCAGATTTCAGCAGGGAATATTACAGGTGGGGACTGGAACTTGATTTGCAACAGTGAAGATGTATCTGGGTGACATAGAAGGGAAAATATAACAAAAGTATAACAAAAGAGGGTAGAGTTCTAAAGAAATTTATGAAAATATTTGGTGTAGAAGACATGAATTCAGTGGTGGGAACTCTAAGAACATTTGCATATTCTCCCTCAAGGTACAATGACTGGGCTATACTAGGCAGAAATTATATTTCACAGAAACATGTATTTTACTTCAACACACATCCAGTAACTATTTCAGATCATGTGCCACTAGCAACTAAGATAAGAATGCAGGGTGATTTAGTAAAAATGAGACTATGGCACTTCCCCCACCCATCTTTTAAAAAGAGAAATTTAAGGAATGGGTAGTGGAAATTATAAGTTATTAGGAATGACAGAAATTTCTTCAGTAGTTGCAGCTAATGAGTGGGATAAAATGAAAGTGGAGCTTAAAAGAAGGTTGAAGTAAAAAAAAAGAGATATGGTTAAGAAGTAACAGGAATTGTATAGAAGGGTTGACAAAGGTCAAAATATTGCAGAATAAGGGGAATTTCACAGAACAAGAAGAGGTACAGTTAGGGTGCTAAAGAGAAAATTAGGGAGTACCTGGATACTGTGCATGAGTTTAGAAAAAATGCTGTTAATCAACTCAGTTTTGATAACTCCAGAGCACAATTTTAGCACAGCAACTTAGACAAAAGAAAGTAGAAAGGGTTGTTGTCATACTTGGGGAGCCTATAACAAGAAGAACGATGAGAGATCCTGTAGCAATACTAGAGATATTTCAGAAATTTTATGAAAATTTGTAGAAAGCAGAAAAATGTGGAAATCAAGAAAGACCACAAATGGAAATATTTACAGAAGATTTAAGTATTTTAAGGTTAGAGGTAGATGAGGCTCAACAATTAACAGTTAAGAGAAGAGGAGAAGATGGTATTTCTGCGAAAGTTTGAAAACTGTGAAAAAGTCTGGAAGTTTTTTTTTTAACAGTATTTTAAAAGGAGGGGAAGCACCAACATCCTGGAAGAAAGCTCCAGTGCCTGTAATATATAAAGACAGCAAAGACCAATCATACCTGGCTTCATATAGGCCTATTTCAATTTTAGACCATGATTATAAAGTGTTTGTCTGTAATAACTAAAAGAATGCCAAAGGTGTTGCGAAAACTGGTGGGCATGGATCAATGTGGTTTTGTGGAGGAGAGGCGAACATTTGACAGCATTAGTACAACAATGACAATCCAGGGGGAAGCAGATCCAGAAGGAAGCAGAATGTAATGAAAATGCCACTGCTGTTGGTGGGTCTTGATGCAGAGAAAGTATTTTACTAGTAATCCAAGATTTTATGAGTATAGTAATTTAAGTATTTGCATTCCTGGATACAATAATAAGGTTAATTTGGAGGATTTATGATGGATCAGAAGCAAAATTTAAGTGGGAGGGCTCCTCTCTGATAACTTCTGTCTGAACAGAAGAACCACGAGGGTGTCTTCTTTCCCATTTGTATTTGCTTTATATTTTGAGCCATTGACATGGAAAATAAGGGGCATAGAAATCCAAGTATATAATTGGTATGGTATTCAAGAAAGTTGGCTTTATTTGAAGATTATATTATTTTGTAACTGATAAAACCAGAAAAGGACATCTCCATGTTGTGGAACATTTTGCGACAGTTTCCGGTCTTTTCAAGATCTAAAATGAATGAAGATAAAACAAAGGCTGTAGCTGTTAACTATGCATTCACACATGAATTGATTCAGCAATGCCCATGTTTATGGGAACATAGTAAAATGAAGCATTTAGAAGTAACGATTAAAAAAGGATTCTGTTATAGCAGGTAAGGATATGTGGAAAGAGACTAAAAAGTTAATACAAAAACTGAGGAACTGGAAGCTCCTCTCTATGGGTATAGATAACACGAAACAAGTAGTGAAATGTTTTTAGTCCCTTTAGTTTTATACAGGTCAGGCATATTTTTATCAACCAGAGGAGAAGTTGTGGATAGCAGAACTGAAAGATTGTAAACGTGAGGGGAAGAGGGCAGTAATCAATGAGATAATTTGATCCTTCCAATAGAAAAAGGTGGTTTGGGATTACCCGATTTGAAGGGATGTTTTAGACCTACACAGGTAAGGCTCTTATACATAACACAAACAGAAAGCTATAATTTGAAGTGGAAAGCAATGATGGAAGCAGGGGTGAAATTCAAGAAATGAGAGAGATCGAGAGAGATTTTAGATGCAGATCCTTAAGGAGAGTAACAGCAGCAATACGGAATATAATGTTCATCAAGTAGCAGAAAGTATTCAACTTTTACTGTTGGGGATGACTGTAATTAGGGATGCAGAGATTATGTAAGAGGATACTAGAATTTACTGGAGAAAACTAGCAAAGGAACCATGGTACTGGGAGTAAATAGCTAGAGAGGGAGAGGTAATAGAATGGGAAGAGGCCAAGAAGACATTTTGATTGCAGAGTAGAGACTACCCTTCCCTGTCTAGGATTGATGTCAGAGTATAGGCAAAGAGAAAGGTAATTCTAAGTGAAAGACCTGCTCTGGTAGTGTTTTTAGTTGAATCTGGAACAGAAGCTGCTATTAAAAAAGGATAATCAGCAGGGTATATAAAATATTGAAAGATAACCATAGAAGCTAATTTGATGAGGTTAAAAAAAGTTTTGGGAAGAGAGATTGTTTAAGCTGTTCTGCTGATATGGCTCCCAAACATGCAACAGTCTAGATTTAGGGTTTTGCTTGGAAGTGTTTGCATGGGTATTTGTATACCCCAAGTAGACTCCAAATTACTTTTCCTCAGGTAGATACCAAATGTTGGAGGTGTGATGGGGGAAGTAAGAGGTAACTGGGAACATATGTTTTGAGAGTGTAATGAGTTAGCAGACTGTACAAATGTTGTACAGAGTACTCTGTCAGAAATATTAGGTGAACAAATGGGTGTAACTATGGAAATTATTCTTTTGAGCTGGGATACAGGATCTGAATTGCCTAGAACACAGTAAGGCCTTGTTGAGTTTAATTCTTCTGGTTGCCAAAAAAGCAGTTACTAGGAAAATGAATATCAAAGTCTAAACCAGCTGTATTTGAATTAAATAATAATTGTAAATATTGTAACAAGAGATAACAGAACTGGAAGTGGGATCTTTAGGAAAGGGTAAGAGCAGATTACATAGAAGAAAATTGAAATTCTGGGAGCAGTACATGCAGAATGTTTTGGAGGAGAAGAAAATTTATATAATGTTGGATTGATGATAGTTATACAAAAGAAAACGATGTAGAATGTTTTTGACTGGGAACATGTTAATATGGTTTGTTTTCTTTTATATAAATGTATGTTTGCCTATGTCTTAAGTGATAATTCGATAAAGGTGTTAAAAAAAAATTGATATTTTGAGCAGTCTATCAAAGGCAGGAGCCCATATATATCTCTTTAAAGATGGATATAGACACACATATATACATATAAATATATATTTATATTTACATATGTGTGTGTATGTATGTGTTTAATGTGTAAGAATGTGTGTGTGTATGAAATATATAAATATATATTTGTGTGCAGGTGTATGTGTACACACACACACACATATATATATATATATATATATATATATATATATATATATATATATATATATATATATATATAATATATGTGTGTGTGTATGCTTGTATGGAATATATATATGGGTCCACTTCTTAAACTCGAAATACTGAAATCTCAAATTTTAATATTTAGAGTCGAGAACATCGAAAGTCCACGAAAACATATAATACCTAAACCCAAAAATAACGGGGAAAAAATCCAAACCTCCCCTATGTAACACTACCTTATATTTAAGCATTTTCAAGCCCCCCTGCACCCCGCTACTTCTGTATACCAACTCAGAGGTCGTACTAACACGAATAACACACACACACAGTACAAATGTACATCACCACTTTCAACATTTACACACTCTAACCTACTTACCCTAACAACACCTAAAACTTACCCAAAAACTAAATCAAACCAAAATCCTATCCAAAACCCTAACACCATACAAACTTACCTGAATCTCTGTTAATAAACACAAATCGTCCCACACGCATAGAACCGGGAAACAACGAAGCATTAAAGGGACAGCATACTACATAACACACCACACAGCAACTACTAAAACTTTGAAAAACTAAGAATCGAGAAAATTCAGTTTCGAAAAACTGCACTTTTGACATTCTCGACTCGAAATACTGAAATTCAAGATTTCAGTATTTTGAGTTTAAGAACTGGACCCATAGAGAGTGCGAAATATATATATATATATATATATATATATATATATATATATATATATATATATATAGATGTGTGTGTATATGTTGATATATTAAACACACAAACTTTGAGTACTTTTATTTAAAAAAAAAATAGATTTTCTAAGAAGCAAGGCAGAAGTTGTATACACAGACGTGCACTGAAAAATGCAGACATGCCATCTCAGCCTTGTTTCAATATATGCTAATTGTGAGATTGCAGTGTCTTGGAGAGAATTCCTTGTATTCCAAGGTACAGTGATCTTAGAATTAGTAATGGGTATGATGGGTCATTTTCAAGAAAAACTGCTTCATTGTTATGGAGAATTGGACTTTTGCTTTTTCTCTTGCATGTTGTTCTTCACTGTTTGCTCATTTCATAGCTAAACATCTGTATGCAGCAATTTACTCATGCAGCAGTTTGACAATACTGTTAAACTATTAGTTGAATGCTGATTTATTGAATTGGCTGCAGTATGACTTGAACCTGCTATTAAAAATAGTGACATAGCATCAGATGCAGTTCAGAGGCCCTACAGCAGAGCCATTAGATATTCCTAGAATAATGTAGGCATATTAAAAGAAAAAAGTGAATGGAAAGTGCTAGCATTAGTCTGTGCATGTGTCTGGGACTGTGTTACATTAATATATGAAAGCCAATCTCCCTTCAGCAGGTGCATTTGCAGGGAAAGGCTTCTCCATTGAAGACAGCTTTTGGTTAACTTCTGACCTCTTTTATGGATAGAAAAGGTCTGCATTGTTTGTATGGTGTCCCTTTTTACTTTATCAGTTTTGCTGTACTGTTTGTGTTAAATAGGGATTTTGTTTGGCCACTTTTGTGTGTAAAAGCAATAATTATTGGTCTTACTAGTTCCCATACATAACACTGTAATGGATGACATTGACATAGGGCAAAGGGAGAATGCCTCTGTATGTGACTCAAGGAATTTGGAGAACTATGCAGTGTACCCACTGAAAGGATCCCCCTCAAAAAAATCACCCGATATGATAAATACTTTTATATATGCAACTTGCTGTGGCACAGTCAATATAGGCGCAGGGATGCACTTCTTTTTATGAGTTTGTTAAATTCCAGTATATTCTCTTAGTGGTAGGTCTTATTTGTCTTAGTAATGTGGATAAGCCTAAAGGTAACCAAGCAGCTTATACTGCTTGACTTAACCAATTTCTAGACATGCCTCTCACTGCTAAGTGATATTTTGGCCCAATGTCTATGGGGACTTGAAAATACTAAGTGTTTAGGTGTGTTGATTAAAAATAATTCTGTTATGGCAGTTAAGGATATGTAGAAACTGTCTAAACAAACGATGATGCAAAAACTGAGAAATAACTTATACCCTTTTCCTACCAAATAAAAGTCTATTCAACTATTTATTAATTATGGTCCACAACTTCTCTGGTTGATAGAAGTTCTTGATTATGGATTGCAAGATAAAAGGTGTGAAAATGTTTTCTAGGCACTTTAGTTTTATAACAGGTCGGGTGTATTTTTATCAACCAGAGAAGTTGTGGACCATAATTAATAGTTGAACAGACTTTTTTTGGTAGGGGAAGGGGACAAGTTAGGTGGTGTAAGTTGTTTCTCCCACTGAACAAGGTGGTTTAGGACTAATTGAGATGTTGGATGTCGTAATGAATGTGAAATTGTTGATTTGAATGCTAGCTCTGTTGATTAAAGTGCATAATTTTCTTTTAGATCAGCAAGGAACTTAAATTTCACTTATAGTATACTTTTGTTTTCATAGGGCACAGTAGGGGCTTCAGTAACACACTGTCATCATATCATGTTATTGCACATAGCAATGGAGCCAGTGAGAAATTCTTAATTTGACTGTCATTTGTATGAAGAAAAGGGTAAAGTTATATTTAATTTTCATATTGCTTTGAATAAAAAGTAGTAAAAGCCCTGACCTGTGTAGCAATTGAGACTTTTTCACATTGGGTAGATGTCCTTCTGTTGATGTGCTGGAATATTCATAACATGAGGGAGTCCACCTCTGGCTGACTTGTACATCTGGCCAGTATACCGAAGTCTAAATGCTACTTTAAAGTACGTGCGACACCGCACATCAGTTGTGTCTGTCGGCCGTAAAGAGACTGGTATAAAGTGGACGTCAGCACGTACCTACCCCCAAACTTTTCTGCCGCCTGTCCGATTGTCAGCTCCAGTTATCGTTTGCCAGAAAAGTCACATTTGTGCTTCAAATAAGTACCCCATTGGGGCTTTTTCTTCATTCCTTTTGGCTACTGTGTGCTTTTTTTGTTGTGAGTACATGTCAGCTAAGAAGGGCAAGTGTCATTGTGGAAGGCAGATTCAACATAGACTCCAATGAGCTTTGCTTGTTTTGTCCAGGCCTAGATCACGATCACACCACCTGCACTATATCTGTAAGGCCTTTTTCCCAAAAACCCTCCCTTAGGTTATATTTGGAAGGTTAACGCCTTAAGTGCTTATCTCAAGATATGAAACTGACGTCTGACCCTTCAGATGAACCGCAGCTTAAGGCCAAGAAGTCTCAGCCTGACCCAACTGCTGCTCCCTCTATTTCAGTTGTTCCTCCCGAAGACGATGAAGGACCGGAGGCTGCTTCAGAATCTGCAGAGCCTCCTTCGGGGTACCACCATGGAAGCTGTCAAGAAGTCTGCAAGCATGTCCCAGAGGGATTCGCAGGTGTCCGATTTGGGTGCCAGTGAGGAACCATGGCTAGTTATCTCAGAAGGCCTGTGTGGCATAACCCAGATCATTGTGCATGGAGATGTTCCCATGGACATCATAGAATGCCGCCTGACGTCAGGCCCATCAACCATTCACTGCCCGGCTCCTGACGTGCCAAAGAAGAAACCTAAAACTAAACATGTTTCTGCAGTTTCTCAGGGCCAGGCTCCTGATCTAAATCCTGACTAGCAGGCCTTTACCCAAGGCCTCTTTAATTCCTTCATGGCCCTCCACCAGAATTCAGCCTCTTCTATTTCTTCAGCAGCCTTTTCTCCTTCTACCCCCTTAGAAAGGCCTTCAGAGGACATCTCTTCTGAGGAAGAGGCTTCATCAGGGGATGAGTCTCTGGCTTACTCTACTCAAATTGCGTCTCTTCTAGGATATGCCTCAACAGAGGAGAATCTAATGGTAAGGATTCCTCTGGGAAGGATATTTCCTTTGCGGAGCCCATCTTGAAGATGAAGAACTTTTTTTTAAGTGGGATTGCTCCCAGGTCTCTGAAATTCAGAAGAGGTACTATGACCTCCTTTAGTGGAATCCCCTAATGCATCAGCCATCCTTCCTGTTCTGCCGGCCTTCCTGGAGGCCTTTACTGCAGCTTCTAAGTGCTCGGATTCCCACCCCCCAGCTCCCAGACAGATTTTATAAGGTGCCTGAGGATACCAAGTTCCTTTTTAAGGTACCCTCTGCTGATCCAGTTACTGTTTCAGTGGCAGCAGATAAAGCTTCTAAGCTTTTGCCATTCACTTCTCTTCTCCCTGTTGATAAGGAGAAGCAGGGTCATGGAGAGACTGGGGAAAAATTATTTGTCTGCAACCTTGGCATTCAGGACTATGAACTATCAGACACACATGGCCAAAAATATTCCCTGGTTGTTCTAACAGATGCAGTGAAATTCCTATCAGAACTCCTGGATTCACCCACCAAAACCAAGCTTTCAACCATTCTTAATTCCTTCTCCCAGGTTACCAGGCACGCCATCAAATGCAACTATGATGCTATGGAGGCCTCAGCTAGGGCTGCAGCTATGGGGTCAGTCCTGAGAAGGTACTCGTGGCTTAGACTACAACCCTTACTGAATGATATGAAAGCTAAGCTCATGGATACCCCTGTGTACAACAAAGCCCTATTTGGCAGTGCAGCTGCAGAGCTTTTTAAAACTCTTCAGGAAAAGAGGAAGGAACTCTAGGATTTAAAACACATTTTTGTCTCTCCTGTTCCCCGCTTGCAGGGAAACTATCCATCCAGTATCACCTTTGTTAGGAAGGCAACTAAATCTCTCCCATCCAAGCGTAAGAGGGATTCTAGGGGACCGTTTTTCTGTAAGTCTGCTTCTTCCACACCTTCTCTGAAATGGCCTTTTCAGGCCAAACCTGGTAGTCTGTGACTACCAGCCTCCAGATCCATCTACCCCCACACACACACACACACACTTTCTCTTCGCCTCTCTCTTTCCCTCCCGGCTTGGAAACAGATAGTTTTAACTGATGATAGAAAAGACCCAAGAGTCCTGGGTTATTTCATGGTATGTGAAAGCCCCCCTTCCTTCAGGGGCATCCCACAGCCTCCACAAGACCAACTGGAATTCTTCTCACTAGTCCTTTCCCTCTCTCAGGGCACTGTCCAGGAGATACCACCCTCTCAAAGGGGAAAAGGATTTTACTCCAAGATGTTTCTGGTCCCAAGAAATGATGGCCCTTGGTGGCCCATCCTAGACCTCTCCCATTTAAGCACCTTAATAGAAGTCCCCACCTTTCACATGTTGACTCTCCCTACTCTTCTCCCACTTATCCTTCCCTAGGCCTTCATGGTGTCATTGGACATGAAAGCTGCTTATATTCACATCCCCATTCACCCAACGGTTCAGGAGATTTCTTTGCTTTTCTATTGCTCTTCTCATTTTCAGTTCTGTGCTCTGCCATTTGGTCTATCTACAGCAACGAGGGTATTCACAAAATGTTTAGCCCCTGTCATAGCTTACAGCAGGCTACAGGACATACAAATATTTTCATATTTAGACAACTTGCTTCTTCAGGCTCCATCTGCAGAAACCCTTCTGGACAATATTTCCTGCACAGTATCCCTTCTGAAAGGGCTAAGACTTACTGTCAACCTTGAAAAGTGTTTCCTGACCCTTTTCCAAGACAATGTCTTCCTGGAGTGCAGGATTCTATGAGCAGAATGGTAGCTTGTTTACCCTCAGAAAAGATCCTGTCCCTTACCTCCTATTTTCAGAACCTACTAACTCTTCAATTTCTGACTGCCAGGGAGTTCCTGCTCCTCCTGGGATTCATGGCCTGAACTATTCCAATGCTTCCTTTTTCCAGACTGCGTATGAGGAAATTTCAGTGGTTCATGAGAACAGCTTGGAAGCAACACTCTCACTCTCTGAAATGTGCTGTTCCCTGTCTGAAGTAGTAGTTAAGAACTATAGATTCTCCAGGTCTCCAGAATTTCAGCCCTACCCCTTCACACAGGCTGGGGTGCAACTCTGGAACACTGGAAGGTCAGGGACGTGTAGTCCCCACCTCAGGCAAAGGAGCACATCAGCATAAAAGAAATGAGAGCTTTGATCTTTCCCTCAAAATCTTCAAGTCTTGGATTTTACCAGGAGTTCTGAGGTGGTTCACAGACAATACCACAGTTCTCTGGTACATCAACAAGTGGGGGGAGGGGGGGGCAAAGTCCTATATCCCCTGCAGACTGGCAATATACACCTGGGAACGTGCCCAGTGGAGTTAGGTGTCTCTTCAGGCTGTTTACATTCCCTCAGCTCAGAATGTGATGGAAAACACTCTAAGCAGGTCCATGACTCAATCCCATGAGTGGATGTTAAACATGGATGTGTTTCTGGATCTGGTCCACTGTTGGGGTAGTCCTCAGATGGATCTTTTTGCCTCACCCATGAACAGACAAATTCCCAAGTATTTTGCCAGGATACCACATCATGGGGCATGGAAAGTGGATGCACTATCCTTTCCATGGAAGGGGATGTTTCTTCACACATTCCCCCCTTCTCACTTATCCAGAAAGTCCTGCTGAATATTCAGCTGGAGCAGCCAACAATCTTGCTGATGATCCCCTTTTGGCCAAGACAGCATTGGTTCCCCCCTCCTCCTACATTTAGCCAAGGGCAGTCGCCACAAGTTACCCCATAGGATGGACCTACTCGCACAGCACAAGGGAGCTCTAGTACATCCACAGATGTCAACCCTGAACTTGACACTGTAGGTGGTAGGGCTTTAATCCCCTTCAGACACCTTTATTCTGAGGACGTGATGTCAGTTCTGCAGGAGGCCATAAAACCCACTACTAGGAAATTCTGTATCTCCAAAATCTGGTGTCTCAAAAAACACTTACAACCACTGTCAGTTGAGATCCCAGTGGTTTTATCTTATCTGTGTAAATTAATGAAGACTGGCTTGTCTTATTCTTCAGTCAAGACACATCTTTCTGCCATCTCTGTATGTCTACCAATGTCACCTCCTTTAGCTTTCAGGCTGGAAGTCTAGCTGTTGCCAAAATGCGTCCTTCACATTAGACCACCAAGAAAACCACTGCCTCTTCCTTGGGATCTCAATTTTGTCCTTGAGAAGTTTACCTTAGCCCCCTTTGAACCAGCAATGTTGTCTTCCCTGCAACATTGTACATGGAAAGCAGTTCTTCTACTGGCTATTACCTCTGCCAGAATGGTCTCTGAACTGCAGGCCCTTATGGCATCCTCTCCCTTCAGAATGTTTCATAGGGACAGGATTTCTCTTCGGACTAACCCATCCTTTATGCCCAAGGTGGTTAATGAGTTATCCCTGAATCAGGCTATCAGTTTCCCTAACCCCCCCCCCCAATCCTCCAGTGAGAGGATTCTTCACACTTTGGATGTACATAGGCAACTCAGATACTACCTGAGCAAAACTAAGCCTATCCGTATGTCTGAGAGATTGTTTCCTATCACTCAAGAGCCCTGGACCAACCTCTTTCCAAGTAAACTATTTCTTCTTGGATTTCTAAAACCATCTCTTTCTGTTGCTCAGTCAATGGAAAGGATCTTTCCTGACATGTAAGGGCACATTCCATGAGGGCAGTGTCCTCCTCTGGGGCCTTCTTCAAGGGATTGGACACAGCCTGTACCTTGGAGGCAGCTATCTGGTCTTCTGTTCATACTTTCACCAAGCACTGTAAACTGGATGTCATTTTCAGGTCCAGGGCAGGGTTTGCCAGAGCTGTTCTCCATGGCTTTGGGGAAAATGTTTCTGCTCTTCCTCCCAGTTCCTCCTCTGCATGAACTTTGGCATTTTCCCTCATGTTATGAATACTGCAACACATGAGTAGAAAGACGTAGAATAGCTGTGTAAAATCTACCAGAACCATAGATGTCTTTCTCTTCTATATGCTGCAGTATTGCTTGCCCCCCTCCGCCGCCTCCCCCCTGATGCTTGCCTGGTCCCTGGTTAAGTTTTTCTCATGTTATCAGGCTGGTGCTTTGCGGCTTTCAATTCTGAGGTAGGTAAGTACTGATGTCCGCTTTACACATCTCTTTATGGCCAATGTATGCTAACTGATGTTCGGTGTCCGACATCCCTTAGAGTAATATTTAGACTTTGGTATACAAGCCGGATGTACAAGTCAGCCAGAGGCAGACTCCCTCAATTTATGAATACTGCAGCATGTATAAGAGAAGGACATCTATGGTTATGGTAAGATTTTACACAACTATTCTTTCTCTCACGTCTGCCATACTTGACTGAGGAACAGCTGGCATATATTTTTATAGGGCTAATCAGTCCTCTGGTTGGAACACGTTTGCATCATTGGTTGGATTTGTAAAGTGTAGGTCTACAAATGGGTCTAGTCAGTAAGTTCCAGGGAGATTTCATCTCATTTGCTGTAATGTTCTTTGAGGTATTGTTGCTGTATTGATTCTTCAGCCTTCCTGGCATGCAAAAGCCAGTGACAGATGGACATCCAATGACTAATGTTTGGACATCAGGGTATAAGAAGGGTGCCCATCTTCAGTTCTTTTTAGTGGTGTAGTCTGATGCACTTTACATGTCTCCAGTACACCCTCATGTTTCAAGAGGTGCTTCTCCTTCCAGTCAGATAAGTACCCCAGTTGAGAAATATGTCTACTAATTTAATGTTTAAAATGCTAAATTGCTTGAAATGTGAGAGGCAAATCCAACATAAAGATTTTCAGTTGTTTTCTGTACTGTTTGGGTCCTCAACATGATGTGTCTAACTGTCCTGACTGCAAATTCCATGCAAAAACTCTCAAATGTAGGGCCGAGGTAGGAGTTAACTTCTCTGCTTTCTAAATGGCATCATGGTCCAGAGCCACTGCAGGGTTTCCCTTGATTCTAATGTCCATAGCATCATTCCAAAAAAAAAAAAAAAATGGAAAGGCAAAAAGACTAAGTGCACTGACATTTCCAAAAACGCTGCAACTATCACTGTTAAGTCAACTGAGCTAGGTGAGGTGCCTTTGCAGCCCCCTGGTCCAGTGACTCCTACACCTGACCCCACTGGGAGGCCACCATTACGTCTGGCCTAGCTTTGAATGCCACCATGGTTCACACATCAGTCGGGTCTGAAGTCTGTCTGTAGCCCTCAATTTCTGAATTCCTCATTGTGTACATCGAGAGAGACTCCATGTCTTCCTGTTTCCAAAAGTCACAACCAAAGTTGCAGTCAGATGACATCTTTCACTGGTCACCCCCCTTTAAAATGGACAAACAAACTGAAGTGAATTATTTCATTTGCTTTGACGCAACCTCCGGCTACCTCTACTCAGATTGAAGCCCAAGACCTGTTTAAAATAGCACAGAAGTTTATGGCATTCATGAAATATAGAAAGCCATTTCATTCATCTCCCTCCAAGACCTCTCCATCTCAAAGGAGCAGGGAAGTAGCTTTTTAGGAAGAAGATTCCTGTAGCTCTGATGATGAGGAACAACTGTCTTACTCTGGACACTTCCACCTCAAACTTACACAGACTGGGACTCTTATTGCACAGTCATTCCTGCACCCCCCCCCCCCCGAGAACCTTTCCTTTTGGGATACTCTGCATAGAATGAATGGGGCTTTCATTTGGGAAAATAAGCAGTTCTCCCAGGATGAGAACTACAGGGAACTCTTAAGTTTACCTTCACTCAGACCACTAGCTATTCCTATCGTACACATTGTATTAGATGGTGTCTTCAAAGACAAGTCTGCATACACTGACTGTCTACTCCCTGCTATGAGAAAGAGAGGTGGGTTTTACAGAATGCTTGAAACTCTTAAGCACCTCTATAAATGTTTGGAGGCTGATCAGTCTGTTGTCTGCATGATTCCACTAAAGGTGTACCTAAAAGACCAACAAGACATCCTCAGCCTGGTGACAGGGAAAGCAGATTACTAGACAGATTTGGGAAGAAAGCCTGTGCCTCTGCCAGCCTGGAAATGAGAGCTTTGAATTGTCAAGTCCACATGCTAAAGTGTCTTAAATCTCTTCAAGACTAAATGCTAGGTAAAGTAGGCTCTAATGCAGATAGAACTTTATCCAAGAAAATTCAGGAGATAGCCAGAGAAGTCTGACAGGTCTCTAGACACTCATTAAAATGTGGCTGTGATGCCTTAGATGCTGCTTTCAGAGTAGGTGGCAAAGGTTCCATCATCTACAGACATGCGTGACTCAGGACCCAGCCCTTGTCAGATCAGGTAATGGCTAAACTACTAGACTGCCCCATTGGGCAAGGAATTCCTTTTTGATCTGTCAGTTGAGCAAGTTTTTGAGAAATGGACAAAAAGGGAAATTAAAACTGTGAAAGAATTCTACCCATGTCTGACCCCAAGCTACAGTAGGAATTACCTCTCAAATCCCTCGGTCTTTCCCACCTAGACAGGGCAAGGGGATGCCTCTTCCCAGGTAAAAGGCAAAGAACAATCTAAGAGATGGCAAATATAATAATCTCAAAGGACAGGGGACTCCAGGGAACTCACCCAGCACAGAGCAACTGTGACTAAGCTTTACCCATCCCTCCCTTACCCCTTCCCATCCCCCTTTCAGACATTCAGTAGCAAGACTGTCTATTTCCTAAAACAGTGGAAATCCATCACCAAGGATCAATGAGTCCTCAGTGTCAAAGAAAAGGGGTACTGTATTAAATTCATCAAAATTCCCCCTTCTTGGAAATTCCAAAAGAGCAAGAAAGCTCTTACCACCTATACCCATGGAGCTACTTCAAGGATGCATTCAACCTGTCCCTCCAGTGCAAGAAAGAAAAGTCTTAAAACTCGTGGGTTTTTACAGTCCAAGAAAAGAGGCCATTTAGAAATGCATCTTGGACCTCTCAAAGCTAAACAAGTTCCTCAACATATCAACATTCAAAATGATTATGTTGCACAAATTACTGCCCAGGATCTTCCAAGATGCCTCCATGATCACTATAGACCTAAAGGATACTTGCCTCCATGTCCATATAGCAGATGGCCACAGAATGTACCCACAGTCTGTAGCAACAGACTCTCACTTCCAGTTTTGTGCTTTTATCCTTTGGTCTATCTACTGCACCCAGAGTTTTCCCAAAATGCCTGGATGCTCTGATAGTACATTGCAGAATTCAAGGAGTTCACATTTATCTCTACTTGGACATCTGATTCATTCAAGAAAAATTCACTTCAGACACCCTGGGTGCCGTACAGATCACTGTAGACTGTTTTCAGAAGCTAGGTCTTTCCCTAAATGTTCAAAAATCTCAGACTCTTCCTCAGCAAGGATAATCTTCCTGGATAGACTCTATTCAACAGAAAGCATTCCTTCCCCAAGAAAAGATGGTATTCTTAACAGGCTACCAGACTGATCTTCTTCCAAAGCAGCTCATCACTGCAAGAGAATTCCTGTAGATACTGGGGTACCTGGCATCCTGCATTCTCATGATTCCATTCACAAAGTTACACACAAGGAAACTTTAGTGGTTTCTAAAAAAATGTTTGGGAACACCATTCCCAACCCCCTGGAAACCCTGCCTCCCTCCTTCCATGGCCAAAAAGAGAACTTCTTTGGTGGAAGAGCGCCATAAAGAGGAACTCGTGAGCAAATTTCACTCTGCCAGAAGCAGACAAGACTATTACTACAGACAGCTCAGACATAGCTTGGGAAGCCCACTTAGGTCCCTTAATGGTACAGGACATTTGGTCTCCACCGCAAATAAGTTGCATATAAATCAAAAGTATTTGCTAGCACTCTACTTGGCCATAAAAGTCGTTCAACAAAACCTAAGCCCACAGACACTGCAAATATTGACAGACAACACCACAGTTGTGTGGTACAGGGACAAATTTGTTCTACCCCCTCTGCAGTCTTGCCAGAAAAATTTGTGTGCTGGCTGAAGAGATGGGTCTAACCCTAATAGCCTCTTATCTTCCAGGCCAGAGTGATACCCTAGCAGATTCTCTAAGCCGGGACCTTCTAGACTCCAACAAATTGATGTTGAAAAGAGAGGTCGTCTTGGATCTGATTATACTGTGTGAGATCCCCTCAACAGACTTGTTCACTTCTTTGCACAACAAGCAACTACAGAAGTTCTGCTTCAGAACACAACAGACAGGAGCTTGGAAGATGGCTGCATTCGCCTTCACACGGTCAAGCCGGTTCCTGTATGCATTGCCGTCCTTGCCCCTGATTCCCAGGGTCCTAACAAAAATTGTGGCTGATAGACCCAGCATGGTCTTAATGCCCCTCTTCTGGCTGAGACAACACTGGTTCTCCTTCCTCCTGAAGAAGAGCAAAGGGAGTCACCGAACCCTACTGCAGGAGATAGATGATCTCTACCAGGTCAAGGGGTCTGTCTTCCATCCCCCACCTAACTACCCTCAAGTTGATAGCCTGCAATATTGGGTTATAACACCTAGGACAGCATCTTATCCCAAGGAGGTGGTCTCCATTCTAAGCGAAGGAAGAAAGTCTAATACCAGCAAATCATACCTGGCAAAATGGAAACTATTTTCTGCATGGTGTCACAGCAATGACACTGACTCTGCTCAAGCAGCCATCACCTTAGTCCTGCAGTGCCTGACAGGCCTCTCTACACTAGGGCTTTTCCTATTCCAGTGTTAAGATACATAAATCTACAGTTTCAGCTTGCCAAACAATGCTCCACCTATCTTCTCACATTCCTACATAAAACTTTTTCTAAAATGGGTGAGTCACTTGGAATCACCCAGAAGGAACCCCTGTTCCACCTTGGTATCTAAATTGTGTCTTAGAAAAACTTAACTTTGTCTCCCTTTGAACCTGCTGCCACTGTCTGCCTAAAGATGTTCACCCAGAAGACCAGCCTCCTCAGAGATGTGACTTCAGCTAGGAGAGTTTCTGAGCTGCAAGTATTCATGTCTAAAGAATCTTTCACTGCCATCTACAAGATAAGGGTCATCCTCAGAACAAACCAAACCTTTATACCTAAAGTGGTTTCAGAACTTACTTTAACCCAGGTTGTCCACCTGCTAGTCTTCTATCCAAATCCACAGAACAGGACAGAGCAAGCCCTTCATTCCCTGGATGTGCACATGCATATCAGGTATTGTCCAGACAGGGCGAAAAGCCCTATTAGAACAGAGCAATTGCTGGTGGCTTTTACAGAGGGTAAACAGGGCAGACCTGTCTCCAAACAAACCATTTGTAAATGGACAGCTAAAGGCAGAGTTCTGTTATTCACACCATGAAAAGGACTTACCTGAGCATATTAAAGCCTTCTTCACCAGACATGGGGCGACTTCCACTGCTTTCCCCAAAGAGTTTCCACCCAGGCCATCCTAAAGGCAGTCAGATGGAACTCTGTACACACTTTAACAAAACCTATAACCTAGGCAATGCCTCCAAGGTTAGATCAGGTTTTGCTTCTGCCATTCTAGCTTTGGGAGTCCTCCAAAGAATTAGTACTGCAACATTGACTGCAAAGAACATAGTGCACTTGTGTCACACTTTCCATAAATGAAGCTGTTCGGGTAAATCAGTGTTGCAGTACATACTCCCACCCTCCAACTCATCTACTTGTCTCTCCCTTGTCAGGTGTAAGGGGTAGAACAGTTCTCTGCAGATAGTCCTCTTATCTCCATCTCTGCCTCTTATGACTTTCCTCTTTTGTACTCCGATGCAGACAACTGAGGTTGTGCTGTCCTTGGGCATCAGACTGCTTGTTCACTGCTTAGAAAGACCTGAAGGTGGCCTGACGGGCATCCTTCTTATACACTGAAGTCCATCGGCTAGGGATGATGCAAACACTCTGGAAATCAGGTGGGTCATGGGCTTCTGCATGGCAGGAAGACCCAAGAATCAGTACTGAAACATTGTTGTACTCGAATATCTACAGTTATGGTAAGTGTGACACAACTGTACTTTCTGCTGCTTTCGTGGGATTCCCTGATGTATAAACAAACACTTTCAGACTGATTAACAACTCTGAACCCATACCCATCTTGTCTTGCATTCTTTTTTTATTGCATCTGTCAAGCTCAGTCCAGCACTGTCACAGTTTCCCATTTCAGTTTCCTTGTTTCTCTAGTAGATATCTGCTAGCACAGTGTTTCTGAAACTGGGGTCCATATGATAAAATCTAGGGGTCCGCAAGCTCACTTGTGCCCACCTGGATTTTGGGCATCATCCACGACCCGGCACTGTAAATGTAGAAAGAAAATTTGCGCCGCTAATCCAAAATTCATTTAAAAAAAAAAAGACAAGAAAGAAATTTCCATTTGTGGCTGAGCTGCTTAATTTCCGTGTTTGCGGCTAAGCAGCTGCTTGCCCTTAGTTTTTAAAGGAGAAGACGAAGGAACAACTTCCATGTTTGCAGCTGACGCGGAGTAACTGCTTACTTGACCTGTGTTTTCTGCCAGCAGTTACAACTTGGAGGGAAATTTAAACAACTGTTCTATTCCCTCCAAGTAAGATAGGTCTTGGATATATGTTGGTCATAGGTTCATAGGTAGGTACTAGGCTATCGGCCCTAGGGCCTATACAAGCCTAGCCAAAAAGGTACCTTGGCTTCCGCCACTCAAGAAAATTATTTTCCTGTGTCCCTGTCGAGCAGAACCACAGAGGTGATCTCTGTATGTATACAGGAATGGGTATGCAGAGCAGGAACCACACCACCCAGTGCCCCCATCCTGGTCTACCTACACCAAATAAATATTGGAAAAGTGCCCCTACTAAAGCAGCGCCCTAGGCGGCTGCCTAGTTGGCCTATGCCTAAGGCTGGCTATGTGCAGAGCTGATGATCGATCAAGATGATCTTGTTGACAGAACTTAAAGGTATTTTTTTTTTTTTTTGAATCAAGGCTTAAATAACAAGCCTGAGTGTAGCTGAGAGTTTGCACGTGCTTTTAGTTTGGCAGATTTACTTGGTACATTTGTAAAACACAAGAAAATAGAAGTTGGATTATTTTTAATATTTACATTTTAATACTGCATACTCCTTTAAGTTTTGTGGTTTAAGCTGTCAATTGTCCACATTTTCACAGAATGTCCAGATTTTTTTCCTTATTTGTTCTGTTCCTCATAAAATGGTGCATTTCTGGTAAATCCCTGGCATATCATCGAGGACTGAACTCAGAAAATAATGGCAGACATTTGAGCTTTGGATTTCATATGTTTCAGAAAATTCGTACTAATGCAAAAGTTGTTTTATCAATTTTCTAAGTTTACAAGAACAATATTTAAAATTTGTCCTTAGTTTTGGACCTTTGTTCCCTCCATTATAACAAGCTTTGTCCATATTTCTTGCATTGAAGAGGCTGAGAGGTATTTGTGCGTGTGTGTGTGTGTGTGTGTGTGTGTGTGTGTGTGTGTGTGTGTGTGTGTGTGTGTGTGTTTGAGGGAAAGAGGTGTGTGGAAGAGGTAGGCAGCATACCCTTCAGCTGTCCAAGTTTTTGCAGAATGTCCAGATTTTTGCTTCATATTTTCTGTCTCTTTCTAATAAAATTACGTTTTTTTGGAAAATCCCTGACAAATCATTGAGGACTGAACTCTGAAAATAATGGCAAGTCTGGTTTCATTGTGAAACTGTATTGCTTTGTTTAGCTTTAGCAAATGTCTATCAGGGTTTGTGCTCTAAAATTTGAAATACAAGTTTTAAATGAAATCCAAATATCTGTAATCAGTGTAGAAGTAAAGCAGAAAACAGTATGCATACTGAGAATTTTAAACCGTGTTTATGGCAACTGGGGATAAATAGCTAAGTAATGGGACACTGAAATGGTTGCATGGCGGGGAGGGGGCTGAATGTGGGGTTGGGGGGTTGATCCAAGCGTAATGTATGTGTACCGCCACCTTTAGGGGTCCACCAAAATATTTCCTTTATAAAAGGGGTCCTCCAGCTTGCAAAGTTTCAGAACCACTGTGCTAGCATATTGTAGCAAGTGTACTGGCATGCATACCTTTTGACTTCTTAGAACAGTGATAAAATATGAGAACCTAATTTCTCCACAAATGTTTTCATTGTTAAAGACTAATATAACACACATGGAATGAAATTGCCTCTGAAATGTAAATGTAGTTTTACACAAAATGTTTTGTTGGCTGGATGGTTACTTCATGAATCGACTGAAGATACTTGTTGAATGAGGATGCACAGATGATTCCTATAGCTAGGTTAATGAGTAAACTTATAATTTGTCATATTTATTTTTCTTGTGTGTTCCCGCAGAAGAGGTCTGTCACGTGAAAGAATAAGCATGCATGCTTTAGAGACATTCGCCATGCATTAAATGTTAGCTGGCCGAATGCAAACTCTCCAATCCTAACTAAAATACATATTTTGGAATGTTTTTAATCAGCTATACCATGCGATAGCAGCTTTTTTTTTCCACACTTGCAGGTTGTCTCTCTTTCCTGTGGTTGTATAGCCATAGAGTATATAAGTAAGAAGAGGTCTCTCTGCCTCTCACCAAAATGCTTTATTACCGATGTTTACCCACAGCCTTTGTGAGTGCATTGCATAAGTTTGACTCACTCTGTTTGCAATTAACAGATTATGAATAGATTTACTTTTTGTAGTTGTCCTTGCACGTATCAGCTTGCATTAATCCCTACTCTTTAACAGTGAATGCAGAAGCACAATGTCTTTATTTACATAGTTGCCTTTGTCCATGTCGAATGTACTGCACATTGATTCTTGTTTTTAGTAGTGACCTCCGGGTGTTGCTACAGTTAGATGACTTGCATTGACATGTATCGATATCATTTATGGGGCTTGGACACAGGTCTGCAAAACATAGCTGATTTACAGTTCATCCTATTATCCCGCAAGCTGTACTGTTGGCAGAGTTTATGATTTTATGATGAAATAGTTTGTACAAATTCAGTTTTCCAGATATTCAACAATAAATACGTTGAATATCTATCAATTTTAAGGAAAGGTTTGTACGGAGCACGAGACATTTTCATTTTCCTTTTAGGTAATTTGATATCATGCATAATGTTAAACTTAACTAGATAGCTTTTTTCTTGAGTTTTAATGTATTAATTGAAACAGTCATGCTATCATTTCTTTTGTGTTAATAATTTCGTAATTAAACTCATGCAGTTTTAGTCGTATTTGCACAATAGCTAGTTACATACTGTTTTCCTACATGCCTGGCTCTTTATATTGTGCAAATGAGACTTTTTTATTTCTGGAATTACAAGTATTTCTACACATTTTTTAAAAAAATTAGATCGCCTGGATATCCGTGCTGCTCGAATTCTGCTGGACAATGACCATTATGCTATGGAGAAGCTGAAAAAGAGAGTGCTAGAGTACCTTGCCGTCCGGCAACTGAAGAACAATCTGAAAGGACCTATCTTGTGTTTTGTTGGGCCTCCTGGAGTAGGCAAGACCAGTGTAGGAAGGTCAATTGCCAAGACCCTGGGCAGAGAGTTCCACAGGATTGCTTTAGGAGGAGTCTGTGACCAGTCTGATGTCAGAGGTCACAGGTATGTAGCATTTGTATGCAACATTGTCACTTTCTGTTATGTATTTATTTTTAATACAGTACCATTGAAGGTCAAAACTGCAGCCAGTATACTACATGCATTTTACTTGAAAATTACAATATAACTTGTACATGCCAGTAATTAATACTTTTAAACTATTTTAGAAGCAAGACCACAAATGTATGTTTAGTTTTAGAAACTGAATGCACATGTATGTGTTTAGGTTCCTAGAAGAATACTAGGCTAACTGCCCTGAAGGGCCATTTTTAAGCCTAGATTGTAACCCAAGACCAGAATTAAACTCTGTACCTTGTGCCTATGAGGTAAAGACCTTAATCATTATATCAGACCCACCCCCACCCACCTTGCTCTTTGAGCAAACTTACTGTATTTTTTATTTTACACTGACACTGTTACATTCCAGTGAGTGGTTGAGTAGTTATTTGATAAATGCTATTTTTCTAAAATATTTGTTTTAAATATTGTCTGCTTATTTCTCCCTGTACATGTATATGTTACATTGCATATTCCTTCACTAAAATTATACTTTGGAACCCCTGGTGGTTATACTTGAATTCAAGGTTGACAGGCTAAAAGAGCAGTATGTTGCAGTTGCACAGAACTCCCTCCCATGTATTATGATCGTCAGTATTTGGAGATAAAACAGTTGAAACACTTCTATGACAGCTCTGCAAAATTTACTTGATTTTTTCACCATGATGCTGGTACTATAGTACATAGAACAGTAATTGGTGTCTTCTTTTTCTTGTTTAATGTATGTATGCTATTTTATTAAAAAATACTGCTTTTGCTCATATCTGGATCTAGTGGTGAGCTAGCAAGATTTTAGGAGGGCTACATGTGGTCTGTGTTTGTATATACTTTGTTTTTGAAGAACTAAGGAAATGTCTAAAAATTCCTGCAGTGTTTATCTTCATTACACATATGTAAGTAATACAAATATAACAACTACAAAACCAAAGTGGTACACTCTAAAACGCTTAAAAAAAAAAATAAAAACATTGGACCAGAGCGAGAATACGTTTAAGTGCTTTCATTCCATTTAATTCAGAGCTTCATCAGAACAGTTACAACTAAACATTCCTTTTAAATACACATTAATTATGACATCATTTCCCATCTAAAAAGACAGAATCAAATTCAGTAGACAAATCATTCAATACTAAAAAACGTTTTGTTTAAGGCATTATACACTAACTTATATATTCATCTACGTTCACAGTCAAACATCAGCAATGAATAAATTACTATAATATCAGCTAACATATTTTAAATAACTTTTGACAGAAACTTTGTCATTAAGACCTGGGGCAAAATCTGCCCTCAGGAATATTTGCCATTTTAATTCCAAATATTCTAAATAGTTATTAATAGACCCTATAAATCTAGCTTTATCAACTACCTCTACTACAAAAAAGAAAAACTTCCTAAAATCTTTACATTGAAGAGAATGCTTAGCTAGAGCGTTGGTACAGTCTTTCTTTTTGATGGCTAACAAATGTTCCCTTACTCTGGCTGTCAACCTCTTTATAGTTTTCCCTATATAAAAATGTTCACGATTTGAACAGACAGCTAAGTATACAGGTCCTTCACACTGACAGTTATAATTATATCCACCTTTAGATACCAATAGAAAGTCTAAAAGCTTAAAATAATGGCTGTGAACTGCCATCATAAATATCTGCACTGAGAACAACTTGGGCAAGGGAAAGTGCCTAAGCTCTTGGTTTTGCTGTTATCATGATTCAAACCTGTTGAACTTTCATGTAATTGTTTTAAATTCCTGGTCTTTTTGTATATGAATTCAGACTTTGTACCCACTATATCACTTAAATCTTGATTACCCAAAATAATTTTCCAGTTATTATCAATAACTTTCCTTATTCTGATCTATCAGTACTCACAGGAAGAGGAAAATAACAATTTAATGCTTCCATCTGTTCTTGTTCTCTTATTTGTTCTTGATATTTGGGGGAGAAGCCTGGCTTGATAATTGGCAGAAATCTATTGCCTCTCTGTGAACTTACATAGTTTGAAATGTTAATTAATTCTTCTAAAGGATATCCATGTTCCACAAACAATTGTTTCAAAATATTAATTTCATTATAAAAATTATCACTACTAGTCATTCTACTGATTCTGATAGCTTGCCCTTTAAAACTATTTGTCTTCATAAATTTAGGGTGAAAGCTATCATAATGCAAATAATTATTTGTGATTTCCTTTCTATAAATGACATTGGTGAATTCTCTCTTACCTACATCCATTTGAACTTCATCATTCAAAAACTGTGCTTTAACTCTTATACTCCCTTCTGTAAATTTAAGCCAAGATGTAGTACTATTAATTTGTTAAAAAAAACTCATTTAATTCATCCCGATTGCCATTCCAAATAAAAAAAAAAATCATCTATGTATCTTTTGTAAACCGTACATGTTTAAATTGAGACAGCTTTTCCAAAACTCGTTCCCACCAACACATTACCAAATAGCAAAAACTGGAGCCACATGTGCCCCCATTGCCACTCCCCCAATTTGCTGATAAATTCCTTCACAAAACGTGAAGAAATTATTACTTAACACCAATTCCATGAGTTGACATATTACAAAAATATCTTGTTTTAAAGACTGTCCAAACTTACTTAAATACGGTCTCATAAATTCAAGTCCTTCTGTTTGTTCAGTAGAGGTATATAGTGAGCACACATCAAAATTACTCAAAAAAGTCTCATCTCCTTGAAATCTACATTCTTTAAGGTCATTTAAAAACATCCAAGAGTCTTTAAGGTACCAATTACTTGCCTGAACAATCTGATTCAAAATTTCATCCGAGTACATAGAAACCCTAGATGTCTTGTTAAATGGGGCTGAAACTATAGGCCTAAATGGTGGATGTACAGAATCCTTATGTATTTTAGGAATTCCAAATAGAATTCCTAATTGTGGTTGTTCTACCATCAGAAACTCAAATAGTTATGTTGTGATGTATTGCTGATGTAATAAGTCTGACAATACTAAGTCAGTATCCTGATAGCTCCTCCTAATGGTGTCTTTAGACACTTTATTGTACTTGGATGTATCAGCTAACATTAACCTATAATACACTTAACACTTTTTCTACAGTCTGTGAAAATGAATTGTATGAATTATTTAGAGAATCAGAAAAGGAGCAAAAAAATTGTTACAAAAATAAAAACAAGAAGAGAAGTTATAACTGTAATATAAGTCACAATTTAGCACAAACACAGGCTAAAGCACTGGGACAATTAAGGAGTTATGCTAACCTTAGATATATAAAGGCAGACAAAGGACAGGGGTTAGTGATTATGGAAATTACTGATTATAATGAAGCAATTAGATTAATGTTGATGTGAAAGTAGATGAATGTATAAGTTAGTATATAATGCTGTAAACAAAGGGTTTTTTTATTATTGAATTTGATTCTGTCTTCTTAAATGTGAAATGATGTGATAATTAATGTGCATTTAAAAGGAAGTGGAAGTTTAGTTGTAACTGTTCTGATGAAGTTCTGAATTAAATGGAATGAAAGCACTTAAACGTATTTCTCGCTCTGGTGTTTTTATTTTTTTTTTTAATACAGATATAACACAGAAGCCATTTCATACATGAAAACATTCACTTTTCTTGTCATTACTTTAGTGTCTTGTTTAATCATTCATTCATTTTTGATACCTACTTTGTGTTAACATATTTCCGTACATGGGTATGTAGACTCTGGCTTGGAAGACAGTGTCAAGCTTGGCACCAGTTCTGGACCTGGACAGGATGCCAGTCCTTTGCAAGGTATGTACACACTGTGCATGCACAGACAGATAGACGTGCACACCTACATTCACACTCTTCTGTTGTGTACTGCCCAGTCACCTAAAGACAATTTGGGAAGCTCTAATTAACTTATCACTTTGGCATGAAGGTGTTAATGAAACCTCCTTGCAAATGCTTGCACAGATATAGGATCGGGGGGGGGCACTGTGCCATCCCAGCTAGAAATGGAAATGGAGAACCAGTGCTGTGATACCCATGATTGTTTTTAGAGTGATAAAACTTTCTTGACTTTTGAGGTGAATTACAACATTGGACGAACTGGTGTCTCTGTTCAGCTCGAAAAATAAATACAAAGTGGTTTGTGTAGCGGTAATATGTATTAAACTGCCACTTCTTTGGTACAACATTAGCTTCATACCGATTAAAATAGCCATTTTCCCAAATAATGCAGTTAATTACCATCTGATGTCGGCAGCTACGTAGTTACTACCTACTCCGTACTGGATCTTGATTGTTCGGGGAAATCATTTTGCTAATACAAATAATTCATGGCAAGGTCCTGCTACTTAAATGCCAAGATGTTACCTTGTAATGTCTACAACAACATAATGATGATCTTAATTTAGTGAGAAATGTTGGTTTGATTCAAAAATACATTAAGGAGCACTACACACAAGACAGTTCTTGCTCTGACTAACTTGTAGTCCAGCATAGTAGGTAACCATGCCATGTCTGACTCATTTCTCAAATTTTGTAAGCTGGCAGTGTACTTTAATTTTAAGATTTTTTTATTGGTGGTGTTTTAGAAGCAAAACAAAAGGAAATGGCAAGTTTTTATGGGGTGTCAAATGAAGAATGCTGAACAGTTGCACAGTGAGCCAATAAAGCTGATTATTCCTGGAGGAGCTAATACTGTGTGGAAACCCAAACTGAGTCTGCTTCTTTTAAAGAGTACTGTCTATACCTCTACAAGGAATAGAATGGTGACTCCCGTTTTATGGTTAAACATTGTGTCTGGAATGGAATAGGCTCCTTTATCAAGATTACTGTGGTCTCTGATTGAAGATATTTACATCAGGCACTTCATCCTTACTGTGCTTGATTTCTAACATTGTTTGATTTAAATTTTATTTGCTTATTACTTAGCCAAGTAAATTGGTCATGCAACCCTTTTCATTCATGATTTGACTAGATGTATACAGTACAAATGAATATTCTTAAACTTTTGTTAATTAATATAGCATCAAATTCAAAAGTACCATATATATATATATATATATATATATATATATATATATATATATATATATATATATATATATATATATATATATATATTCCATATAAATTCATTCATTCTCCAGTACCTGCCTTATCCTTTTCAGGGTCACAGTGGAGCTGGTGCCTGTCTCAGCTGTAAGCTTGGGGGTGAGGCAGAGGCTGATCCTGGATGAGTGCTACCCCACTGTGGAACATATACATATATGTGTGTGCGTATATATTTTTGAATAAATTCTGGCACAGTACTAGAAGACTTACTGCTACAGATTTCCCAATAAGTGTCCGTTCACCACGGTACCGATGTTTTATGATCAACGAATCCAACACTCACTTCCACGGTGATAAAAAATATTTATTATAAAATCGAATAATAAACAGTAAAAGATCTGAACTAAATCACCAAAAGTTAAGCGCTTTCTCCCATTGAATGGGCTTCTTCAGAACAACCAGTACATTTCTCAGACGCCTTAAATGACTTATTTGGCGCCAAAAGTATTTAAACTTTTAAAGCCATACTTCCCCTTATACCAGCTGTCATGCTTTCCTTATACATTCATTACCCTAAATATACAAATTCAATAAAAATCTTGTTACAAAAGCCATCCACTTTTGACATAAAATAAAATATTTGTCTATCGGAACTATACTCAAAATTCACAACTTCCAGCTCTTTTGAAGGTTGTCCGATCGTTAAAAAATACATGCTCAATACATTTAAAATTTTTAGACATTTCCAAACATGTCATAATCATCGCATAATCTATCAACCTTACACATGAAAATGGTTTATACTGAAATAACATATGAGAAATCCCATATGTTATATTTAAAGTTTTATTCATAAATTCCTGCACTTCTAATAGCAGGACGAATCCGTGTGAGGCAATCATCCTTTAAAAAATTGTCCTTAGAAAATCAACCCCAAACTACACTGTGAGATTCTAACTTGTTTATAGTATGGTCCTACTCACTCATATGTGCACACACAGTGACACTGACTGTACAAACACACACTGATGTGCACACACACAGTGACACTAACTGTACATACACACCGACACTGACTGTACATACACACTCACATGTGCCCACACAGTGACACTGACTGTACATGCACACGCACAGTGACACTGTACATGAGCACTCACACACACACTGTACATGAGCGCTCACACTCACATGTACATACACACACACAGTGACACTGACCGTACATGAGCACTCACACACTCACATGTACACACACAGTGACACTCACATGTGCGCGCGCACACACACACACACGCACACACACACAGTGACACTGACTGTACATGAGCACTCACACACACGCATGTACCCCCACACACACAGTGACACTGACTGTACATGAGCACTCACACACTCACATGTACACACACACACAATGACACTGACTGCACATGACCACTCTCACACTCATATGTGCACACACACACACTGACTGTATTTGAGCACTCACATGTACACACACAGTGACACTGACTGTACATGAGCACTCACACACTCACATGTATATACTTACACACACAGTGACACTGTACATGAGCACTCACACACTCACATGTACACACACAGTGACACTGACTACATGAGCACTCACACATGTACACACACACAGTGACACTGTACATGAGCACTCACATGTATACACACACACATATACACACACACACACACACACACACACACTGACTGTACATGAGTAACTCACTCACGTGCACACACACACAGTGACACTGTGCATACACACTCACATGTGCACACACACAGTGACACTGACTGTACATGAGCACTCACACACTCGCATATATACACACACAATGACACTGACTGTACATGCGCAGTCACGCACTCACATGTGCACACACTCACATGTGCACACACATTGACACTGACTGTACATGAGCACTCACTCACATGTACGTACACACACACACACAGTGACACTGACTGCACATGACCACTCACACTCATATGTACACACACACACACACACACACACACACTGTACTTGAGCACTCACATGTATACACACAGTGACACTGTACACGAGCACTCACATATACACACACACACACACTGACTGCACATGACCACTCTCACACTCATATGTACACACACGCACACACACACTGTACTTGAGCACTCACATGTACACACAGTGACACTGTACATGAGCACTCACACACTCACATGTACACACACACACACACACACACACACAGTGACACTGACTGTACATATGCACTCACATGTATACACACACAGTGACACTGTACATGAGCACTCACATGTACACACACAGTGACACTGACTGTACATGAGCTGTCGCTCAGTCACATGTGCACACACACAGTGACACTGACTGTGCATACACACTCACATGTGCACACACACAGTGACACTGTGCATACACACTCGTGCACACACACACAGTGACACTGACTGTACATACACACGTGCACACATGCACAGTGACAATGTACATGAGCACTCACACGTACACACACACACACACACACACACACACACACACACACACACACATTGACTGTACATGAGCACTCACACTCACATGTACATACACACACACAGTGACACTGACCGTACATGAGCACTCACATGTACACACACAGTGACGCTGACTGTACATGAGCACTCACATGTATACACACACATGACACTGACTGTACATGAGCAGTCACACACTCACATGTACACACACACAGTGACACTGACTGTACATGAGCACTCACACACTCGCATGTGCACACACACACAGACAGTGAAATTGACTGTACATGAGCACTCACATGTACACCCACACACACAGTGACACTGACTGTACATGAGCACTCTCATGTGCACACAGTGACCCTTGACTGTGGTTGTACCTGCAGGCCATTTAGAGAATTGATAGTTTCCCTGTCAGCATGTATTCACAATGTGGACGGAAACTGGAGACCCCAGTGAAAAGCCTTCGTGCATGCCACATCACCTGGTACCAAGTATGTTAAATTTCAGGTTAATTAGACTTAATTTAAATGTGTGATACACTAGCTTTAGAGTTGAAGTATACATAGGAGTTGGTTTAGATATGTATGCTTTCTGTCATGGTGTGATTCCCAGATGTGCTGGAGGTGTAACATACATGTCTTTGAAACAGGCACCACAACTTCTGGGTGATCATAGTCATTGCTTCCATGGCTTCTTATGAGCACAGACCAAACACACAGCACAGGCATGTAAGTGGGTCCACTGCCAAACTGAGCATGTCTTTAAGCGAGTTAAGGTCAACTTTGACTGCATTAATAATTTAAGTAGCACTTTCATGTGGGTTAACAAAGTGGTGTGACTTCCTTTACAGAGTCTGACTTGAACACATGCCTGATTGTTAGCAGTCTTATTTACCAGTTCATTGCAGGAGGTAGCTTCAAAAATGAACTTTAAAAATTTAAGCATATTATTAATTACATTGTAACATGAAAACAAATGTTAGGAAGTACTAAGGTAAAGTTCAACAATGTGTTTTTTTTTTCAACCAGAAACATCTTTATTAAATTATCATCTTGCATTTATGTAAATGAAAACAAACCATACTGACATAATTTTAGTTGCAAATGTTATACATCACTTACAATCTGTCCAGTCATTATTGGCTCATTCAGATCCTGCCTTATTTTAAACCAGACTCTTCCTCTGCATGTATTGTTCCCACAATTCCCATTTTTCTATATGTAATTTGCTCCTGCCCTTTTTTAAAGATCACAGTCCCAGTTTTCTCTCTTTTACTGTATTCATTACTTCTAGTAAAGCTGGTTTACACTTTGATTTGCATTTTCAAGTAATTGTTTTTTTGACCGCCACCATAGAGTCAGCAAGACCTTTCTCTGTCTAGGCAATTCTAATTCTGTATCATAGCTCAAAAAATCATTTCATTAGTTACACCAATCTGCTCACCCAGAATATCTGACAGAGTAGTCTGCAGGGAATCTTTAAAGTCTGCCAACTCATGACATTCCCAGAAGATATGTTCCCAATTATATCTTTCTTCCCCATCACACCTCCAACAATTGCTGTCTACCTGAGGAAGAATTTTTTGGAGTCTGCTTGGGGTATAAAAATATCTATGTAAACACTTCCAAGCAAAGATCCTACGTCTTCTAGATGTTGTTGCATATTTGGGAGACCTACATATATCCTCCCATTGTTTCTTTTTGAATTGCTTCTCCAGTCTTTCTTTCCAGTACTTTCTAAACTCCTCTGATTGATTCTTATAGTTGTCATGGAATATTTTATATGCAGTAATAATTATTCCTTTAACAGCAGCTTCTGTTCTAGATTCTACTAAAACCTCTACCATTGCTGGTTGTTCGCTTAGGATCCCCCTGTTTCTTTTTTTTTTTTTTTTGCCTATACTCTGATATATCAATCATTGATAGGGAGGGCAACCTCTAGCCTGCAGTCCAAATAAATGATTGGCTTCTTCCCATCCTTTTACCTTTCCCTCTCTATTTGTTCCCAATACCTTGATTATTTTGGCAGTTTTCTACAATAAATTCCAACTTTCTCCTGCCTGTTGTCTGTATCCCTAATTGCAGTCATCCCTATTGGCAGAATTTCCTTTCTCCATTCCTGTGTTGGCTTAGTTCTTAGAATACTTTCTACTATTTTATGAATATAATAATCTGTATAGATACTGCTATTCTAATTAAGGATCTGCATCCAAAATCCCAGTCCTTCCTTGTTTCTTGAGCTTCCCCCTGTTTTATCATCATCCCTTTCCACTTTGAATTATAGGTTTCTGCTTGTGCTATGTATAGGATCCTTAACTGTGTAGCTGTGAAATACCCCTTCAAGTTGGGTAATCCCAAACTGCCTTGCTCTATTGGAAGAATCCGCTTATCCCACTTGACTCTTGCCATCTTCCTCTCCAAGATAAAATCCTTCAGCTCTTTATCAGTTGATTTCCACAACTTCTCCTCTGGTTGACAGAAATATGCCTGACGTGTGTATACAACTAAAGGGACTAAAACATTTTAAGTGCTTGTATCTTACAATTCATATCCATGTAACAGAGCTTCCAATTTTTCAGTTTTTATATTATCTTGTGTCTTCTCTTCCTACATATCCTTAGCTGCCACACCAGAATCCTTTTTAATCCATAGTCCTAAGTACTGCAATATATCATGTCCCCATAAATATGGATATTGCTGAGCCAATTTGTGTATGGGTACATAATTTACAGCTATTGCCTTTGTTTTAGCTTCGTTACTTTTGTATCCCGAAAAGATTTGAAACTGCCTCAAAATGTTCCACAGCACTAACCTGTCTTTTTTCTGGTTTTATCCAATATAAAATAATACCATCTGCAAACGGCCAGCTTTTTTTTGACTTCCATACCAATTATATCGTTGAATTTGTAGGTCCCTTATTTCTTTGCCAATGGTTCTAAATATAATGCAAATGAAGGGGAAAGAGAACACTCCTGCCTTTTTCCTCTGCTAAAGCAGAAATTATCAGAGGAATCCCCCCCCCCCCCACTTTAATTTTTGCCTCTGATCCCTCGTATATCCTCCTAATCAACCTTAGAATTTTATCAGGGAGTGCAAATGCTTCCATTGCCCTGCTCATACACTCCCAGCTTACTCTGCCAAATGCTTTCTCTGCATCAGGGAAGTTAAGGATTATGGACATGGGCAGTGAAGATGTTTCTCATACATTTTGTCCTGGTAAGGCATGTTTTTATCAGCCAGTGGAAAAGCTGTTGACAATAATTAGTATCAACTGGAAATTAAGAGTGGAAGGAATTTATTTAGGAAGGGAAGAATGCAAGAGTCAAGTGGGATAAGTTGGTTTAGTTTAGGACTATCTATGTGAAGGATTACTCTTAAATCAATTTGAGGCTAATGTGCATAGCACAACGGGGTGGGATATGGATGTAAGTAGAAATGGATGACAATGGAACAGGGTTAAAATTCTGGATGCAGGCCCTCAGGGGAAAACCAGAATAATCAGATGGAATGTTATGTTTATAAAGTGGCAGATAATATTTTATAATCTAAACCAGTGTGAATGTTGGGAAGAGAGATTTTATCTGTATAAATATTTACATTTAGAGGTACAGAAAATGGGCAATAGATTGCAAGAATTAATTCTAGGAGGCTAACTAAGGAACTCCATTACTGGCAGCAAAATTTAATAGAGTTTGAAGCTAAGCAGAGATTTGAAACTTCAGGTTAGAGATTTCCTCTCATATTAGGGTTGTTACTACGCTAACCACCACTAGGGCCGTTATAAGCCTAGCCATAGAACCCAAATGTGGCCCACGAATTTGATTTATGTAGGGGTGATTTACTGACTGACTCTGTCCATCAGAGACTTGGGTGCCAAACCATGAGTTACTTTCCGATTACCCATCCATTGGTCCAAGTTGCACTTAAATAAGGATAGGGAGGAACTCTGTTTTGCATGAATGGGGAATCTTTTATTTAACATTTGTTGACTGGGAAAGTCCAACTAGGACAGAGCCTATTTTCAGCAGAGGCCCGGGGAGAAACGCTTCAGGAAAATGAGAATTCTCTGAGAAATGCATCTCTCTCTAACATGTCCTGTTTGTATCACAAGCACAATTTAGGTCTTTTAATCTAGTAGTTCTAATGCTGTTAATTTTGCAGATGTGAAAAAGGTTCATCAAAACAGGGTCCAGGGATGGCTTGTATGCTAGGCACAGATCACCTCTTAGAAGTCTGTATGACACTAAGTAAAGAAATGGAGCTTTGATGCAATCAGTGTAGGGCATTGTGTTTGCTGCCTGTATTCCTTTGTGTAAGGAAGCTTTGTGGGCATTCCAGTTTCTGCACGTGTCTGGTCAGGTATATACCGAAGGGGGCATTACACTCTATAATAGGTCTGATGAGGGCAGGGTGCTGTAGTATGATGACCTCTCTGGATCTAGACACCATGCCCATGTTTATAAATTGAACAACATAGATGTATTTTCTTACTACCTTGGACACATGTTGGTCGAAGGCTAGGTTAATATCCAGATCCCTGAATAGTGAATCAGCTGTGTTCTTGTTTTGGGTGGATTCAGTCATCTGCAAAATTGGTTAGCCAGAGGCCTTTGTCATTGTATTTAACCTGTGTGAAATAGATGCCAAAGATGAACGGGCCTAGCACAGATCCCTGGGAGACTCCACTGGTGACCAGCATCTTTGTGGAGGTGGCTTTACTGCTTCTAACCTCCTTGGGTCCTATCAGTGAGCCAGCTAGCATGTTATAAAAGGGTTTATACCTTGTTCTGTACGTTGACAGTGCCTGAGTGGGGTATTGTATCAAGTACTTCAGAGGTAGCGATGAGTATTTCATGAAAGACCACCCCTGCTAAAGTTTTCAGAGGAACCAAGAAAGAAAGATTTTATTAAAAAAGGATAATTTGTAAGATGCACAGAATATTGCATGGTAGTCACAGGGATCAGTTAGAGGTGCTTAAAAATACAGGGACAGGAGCCTTGGGTGAGAAATTGAAGAGAAACATTGAGCGAAAATTTGTAAAATCTCTAGATATGCCATGTGGTCTAGAAGATTAAGGATAATCACATGGAAATGTTTGCACATGTGTTTTATACTCTGATTAGATATTGGAGAAAAAGGTAATAAAAGTTGTAACTGGAAACTTATTTTATTTGGAACGTGCCTTTCTATTCCAAACTTTTTTTCCAAAAAAAATCTCAAAATTTACATTCTATGCTTTCCTCATGTATGATGCAATATTGAGACATAAGCTACCAGCCTTCGAAATAAATTAGTTTTAATTTTCTTGTCAGTGTATTGCTAACTGTAATGAGTCCAATTTGATGTTTACAAATATTTTATGTAATTGATATTCATATGTTAATTGTATAGTATACTAACTCTATGCATATTAACCTCACGTTTTGAGTGTTGATGACAGATATCCCATATCTCTACCATCTTGGGATACTGTAGTTTTTTTTTTTTGTATTTTACCCATGGGAGTCACTGCCTAAGATATATTTGCTTCTAGGTACCTGTACCTCTTCTGTCCATACTTTTGTCAACTAGTTCCTTTAAGTCTTCAATCATTGAACTTCGTTTTTTTCCATTTCCTTGTAATTACCTTCTTTGCCATTAATAAGATTACACACTCTAGCTGTTTCACCCAAATTATTTAGCTACCATATTGCAGAAATCCCCAAAATAATCTAATTGAGGCAAGGGAGGTTGTTTCTCCAATCACAGCTGTATTCACCCCTCTAACTTTTCCCGGCATGTGTACACCATTGCATTTCCAGAATATAGGTAACCAGTCCTTTTCATGCCTTCCATTACATCTTCAGCAACCTTCATTAGCCTTTAGAAGCATTTTATATAACTTTTTTATTGTGTAGAAATATGTATGCAAACATCTGCAGGCATAAATCCTGAATTTCCTGACCCCATGTTGTTTTCCTTGGCATTTCACATATTCTAGTCCACTGTTCATCTTTATCTCTGCCCCATTTGTCTGTTTTAGTCACCCTTTATTGTAGACAGCACTTTGGTTATTGTAGTACTTTGTACATTTTAATACTATTCCCTTGTCACTCCTCTCCTCAAATCTAGTAGAAACCACTCATTGTGCTGTTTTAGGCCACTCAACTCTTGCTGTTCTGTATAAATTCCTTTTTTCCATAGCCCTACTTAACATTTGATAAGGCAAAAAAGTCATGTCTGAAGTGCTGTACTTTGTATTTCCTCCAACTGCAGAAGTCTGTTTCCTGCTGTAATCTAAACTCAGTAACATACCGTAGTCTTTAACCTGTTCCATATATTAAAGACTCAGAATACTGTTTCCTATATCCTACTCCTAGACTGCAGTTTGTTGATACTGTGTTGGTTCTCACCAGAAGAGTCATTATAATATTATCAAAGGCTCTTCTCCCCATTTCAAACTCACATTGATCCTCATCAGCTGAATCATTTCCAGTATCAACAAGTCAATTTGCTATGATTTTCATGAATATTTTATAGTAATGGTTTACCATAATGAATCATAATGACAGGGTGGTAAGACAGCAACCTCATGTGATTCTTCTTTTTTGGTATAGCCACTATAACTTCCTCTTTCCATATAGGTGGCATCCGTCTCTTACTTAATTACTTTATTAAATAGCTATACACAGACTTTCACGGTCATCTTTCCAGCTCTCTTCCATAACTGTACTGGGTTCCCATCAGAGCCTGGAGATATCCCCATTTTTTGCTTAGCTATTCCCTTGTCCATCTCCTTTTCCATGTCTCTGAGATGGCCTTATGCTAGACATTTGCAGTGTTGTAAGGAAGTCCCTAATTCTTTGCCTCATCTCTGCATTCTTTGTTTCCCCTGTTTATAAATCATTGTAATATCTCTAAAATAAATATAAACTTTCCTGCTAAATCCATTGCTCACTGTCATGACTCCTCATCAGAAAGTCTAAACACTGCTCATTCCACCTTTTGCTGCCTTAGTCTACTTGCTAAGGCCCTCTCCACTTTAGGTGAGTCTGCATAGGACATTTCTTGTACTGCTGTCCTTTGACTAACTATTCTTTCATCGTCGTATTCCTGCAGTTCTGTCAGTTTTTGTCTCATCATCTCTTCCTCCTTACTCATTATCATCTTCCCCTTCATTTGTAAAGTCCTTATATTCTGTAGTCTTGCTGTCTTCTGCTAATTTGATTCTTACCCCATTTTGAAATTATATTGTGTATCCTTATCCCACATTTGTGATGACACAGTTTCCATTTCCCCTGTCTTTCTTAAGAAAACATTTGTTAAACTATTTGTCATAATTGGCAACACCCAGTTTGAATATGTGAATCCTATAGTGATATAACCAGTTCAATAACTGACCCACCTGCTAATACTCTACCACATATGATCTGAGTGAATCAAAGGTCACTCCTCAATATCTCGTCAACCCAAGATGTTCCCTTGTTACAAATATTGTATCTGTACATGACTAGCTTCCCCAGTTTTAGCTGTAAAGCACGTATCCTTCTCCTGACACATCCTCCTTTAGTTGCCATACATCATTTAGTCCCTTTGATCTTAACAGACTGTGGATGGCTTAGCATTTTTTTCCTCTCCTTTTCCCAGTCTTCTCTTTTACTGAATATCAAAATTTAAATTTCCGCAAATAATGTCCATTCCTTAAATGGTCTATTTCTTGTGATTATAGAGGGATACTTTTCTAATCTTCTTTCCCCTATAACTTCCTTTCTATACCCCTAAACACTTTTCTATTTCCACAACCTGTCCATCAATTTCAACCCTTACACATTCCAAGTAATTATTTTTAGGTCCTCCATTAAAGATTTTACCTTCTACATCCATTCACAGTTCCTCTCTTAGTTCTGTCTACCTCAGTTAGTTCATAGTTATATACTAGGCTAACAGCCACCAGGGCCTTTATAAATGTAGCTGTGTAATCCAGCCCCCCAATTGTGTCTCTGTGTATCATGAACATATGTTATGAAGCTTCTAAAGGATATGTGGGTTGGGGGTGGGGGCTATGTTAGTTTGGACATTTCTGTCTGCAGCTGTCTGTCAGAGATATGGAGGCCAGAACCAGAGTGAATTTCCAGTTTCCTATACATTGGTCAAGGTTATGCTTAAATAGGTGCTTCATAATAGCCTTTATCTCCGAGAAGTAAATGTCAAGTAGGAGTGGGCCCAGTATGGAGCTCTGAGGTACCTTGCCAGTGACCAGTCTCTTGGTGGAGATGGTATCACCAATCCTGACTTCCTGGTTTCTGTCTGTGAGCCACGTAGCAATCCAGAGAGTTATGTGGGGATTTAGCACAGTTTGGTGAGTTTAACTATATCTGAGTGAGGTATTTTATTGACGGTCTTAGCCAGGTCCAGGTAGGCAGTATGTACCATTTTTTCCCTCATCCATTGTCTTGGTGACCTTCAAGAAGTCCACCAGGTTTAGTAGGTATGATCTCCCTTGACAAAGTCAATCTGGGTTGGGTCCAGTGTCTGAAGGCTGCCTGTGTCTTTGTTGATCATTTCCATGATAATTTGTTTCATGGCTTTGTGTATTAGACTAGTCAGGCTAACAAGCTTGTATTTTCCAGGGTCAGTTGATGGTCCACCCTTATGATGTGGGATAACTGTTGCAGTCTTCCATTCTCATGGTACAAAGACTGTTTGGAGGCTATAGTTTAAAAGTGACTCAAGTGGTCCTGTAGGTTATGTATGGACAGCACAGTGGTGCAGCGGTTAGCAGTGTCACCTCACAGCAAGAGGTTTCCCTGTTCACTTCTCGGCTGGGGTGCCTTCTGTGTGGAGTCTGCATATCCTCCCTGCATTCATGTGTGTTTTACTGTGTGTGCTCCAGTTTCCTTCCATGTTACAAAGACATGCATCTGGACCATTTCTCCATGGGCCTCAATTGAAAATTGTCTTGTTCCAAGTCGGACTTTCCCGGTAAACAAATGTTTAAATAAATAAATGTTTCCAGCTATTTAGGAGGCATACTGGAGATATTGCTGGGGCTCAGTGAAGTGGTATTTTTGGTCTTAGCGAGCTCCTCCAGGACCTGTTGCCTGTTAATAGTTGAGGGGGGGGGTTATGCTAGTAGGTATTTTATGGAAGGAATCGGGTAGTGGGATTTGAAGTTTCAGCTGAATTTGTCAGCCAGCAAAGTCACTGTCTCTTAACTCATTATCCCCGACTACCATCTTCTAGCGCCTCTGTGCTTATATCCAAGCGCACTGAGACATGTAGAATTTTATGATGTTACCCCCAAGTGCCTTTCACAGGCACGATGTACTTCCCAGTCCTGTTTCAGCCCCATGTTGTGAAAACTAAGTTGAAAAAGTAACTGAACTTTTTCAGTTACCTTCTCAACTTAGCTTTCAAATCAAAGTAACAATATGTTTATATTTAATATTTTTCAGTAAATCTGCTTTTTTACACTAAGCAACGAATGGGAGAGGGCTGTTACACCTGCTCACTGTGAACTGTGTGAGGAAGATCCCTAAGGAGCTTGCAAGTATTTAGTAGTGTGAGCTTCTGACTGTTTGTTAGGAAATTTAAAATGTTTATGGTTCAATAGCTTGTGTGACCACGTAGCATAGACCACAGATTTACTTCTATTTCAGAAGTAAGCCGGTTAAAACTGGAAGAAGAGGTGTGGCTGTAAACTGCAAGCGGCATTGGAACATATAGTTGTGTTGAAAAGAATGTTGGAGATCTGGTAGTTAAACTAAATATTTGAGTCTGAGGGGAAAATTTTGAAGTATGCCCCAGTGTTCTACCCTTTTATGCTATACTCCCAGACTTGTGTTATTTTCTGCATGCAGTAGCAGTTTTTCGCTCCATAATAAACTATTCTCCCTATGAGTGGGCTTTAAACCGGGATTTGGTGAAATTTTAATGTTTGCCTTACAGTTTGAATGATTAAAGTTTTATCACAATGTTTGGCCTAGCTAGTGTCAGATATGAATTAAAAATTTGTGCGCCATCATTGACGTGTCATTGTTTTACTTCTGCACACTGAAGAAATCGTGGTGTAACTGCCTACGTGCTTAGAAGGCCATCACAGTGATTTTAACAAAAAATGGAGGCTGAGTGGCTGTACTGTAAAGAGTGCTGAGGCTTAGGTCTGGGAGAATTTTACATGAATCGCATCGTACCCCCCCCCCCCCGACTCCTGAACATGTCTGCTTGCATTTTTGGACATTGTGGTACTTGTAAATGATGTTTTGACTGGGTGATTGGGTTTGCTATTCTTCTGTTAGCAGTTAACTCTAAAATCGCATATGTAAGCACTGAAATGTGAGCGTGAGGAGTTAGTGAGATTTGCTTTATCGTTCACATCATGTGTTTAATTTTGTGAGAGTTTCCTTTGATGCATTCTAAACTTTTATTTCTGATTATAACTGCCTAGAGGAGTTCACGTGAAAGACTTTTGTAGCATCTGTCTTGTTTAGGCTCGGTTTTTCAACATGGTGACTTTCGAATTGCATTTCGAGGTAGCAGCTTTAGTTGTATGCTGGGTTTTGCCAAGGTGGTCTTCCCTCAATAAGAGGGGGATGCGTTGTCTGTGAATCACATATTTATATTATTGCTAGGCGAGGGGGTTTTCCTAAGCCTGGCTAAGATTTCCCAAAAGAATAATGTCCTTGGGTATTTGAGGGACAGGCATTTATAAGTTACCTTTATCTTAGAAGTGTTCATCTTGCACATTTGTAGTTGTCAGCTGACCCTGTCTTGCCATCATTCTAATAAGATTGACAGCACTGAGACTGACACTGATGGTTATATTCTAAGTAAAGTATATTCATAACATTAGAATTTGTATTCCTGCACAGCTTAAAGTGCCATATTTTCCTTTGGGTTGGGTAGTGGTTCCATTAATAAGTCAATGGCGATTTGCATTTCATTCTTCATTTTGGGCAAGAATCCTGCCATAAATTGATTTAGATTATAATACTCAAAGGCATAAAAGTGTGCCAGTCACGCTAAATTTTGCTGTGAATTGCTTAGTACTGATACTAGAGGCCTATTGCATCCTGATACCACCCCCTCTCAAGTGTTATGCTAGTTAGCACTGTTATACACTTTGAAAATGTGTTTTGTAGGGGGGGGTTGCGAGTGGCATGATTATTGTATGGGTGGTTGTGCAGTGTTAAATACACTGTTGTGCAATGAGTGAGAATTGTTCCATCCACAAATGGGCAACCCTTGCATGCATAATCTGGCGAGTCACCCTGTTGCAAGTTTTGCATGGGGGGCAGCATTGGAGTCGCTCACTACCACCTTGTGCATGTTTAGAAGCCTTGCGAGAAAAAGCCTGTTACATACTTGTCTCTCCAGCAGGTTCTGTTTATATCACAGGCAAGGTTTAAGTCTTTAGAATGGGTAATTCTGGTGCTGTTTTGTTTTGTGATATAAATAGGACCTGCTGGAGAGAGAGGTATGTATCCCAGAGACTACCCCATCTATGGAACAGGCTCCCCAGCCATGTGAAGTAGAGTTCCTCCCTAACCCAATTCAAGTGCAGCTTGGACAATTGGATGGGAAACCAGAAATTCATCCCTGCTTTGGTACCTATGTCTCTAATGGACACAGGTAACCTGTATAGATGGTTCATCTCCCAGGCCCATGCTTACACTTAAAGGTGTCAGAACTTGTCAGACATTTGGGATGCTTGGGTAGGCTTAAAAAGGCCCTTGTGGTAGTTAGCCTAATAAAACCTGTAACCTTTAACTGGATGAATTGTAGTTGCAGGTGTTATTTTCCCACGTGACAGACTGTATGCATTTATGCATTCCTTTTTGAGTTGTTTTTCAACTCCTGTTGATGGCTGTAATGAGGGTTATGTACATCGTAGGGATACTGGCAGTAATAGGCCTGCTTGAGCTTTGTGTTTTCACTACTGAACGAATGTGTTTTTGCAGGTTTAGATCCCTAGACCAAGTATTTCTGATATTATTTGACTTGCTTTTGTGCAGTAGGTCCATCATTATTGGTTTGGAGGAAGACTTGTATGATATTCACATGTCACCTTTTAGCAGTCTGTAGGATATCAAGTATGGTGACAGGACTTTGAGGTGGTCCATGCAAGACATATTATCTTGACTTTTTATTCTTTTATTAAGGTATTTCTGTGGGTACTCCAGTTGTTGCATGCTTCTGGACAGAAACATGCGAAAGAGGGCATTATACTCAATGATTGGCTTAATGGGGACTGAGTAAAGGGGGACAGTGACATTTGTAGGTCTAGTCACAGTCCATCTGTTTATAAGCTATCATCAAAAGTTACATGACTGTCAAAATAAGTTCCTAAATTCCTAACAACTGGGTCAGCTTTTGGGAGGGTATTGTCAATGTGGTAGGTTCCTCAGGGTAGACAAGTTCCCAAAGGATACGATGATACATTTTTGACATTTAGTTTCAGGCCATGGTTCTAGCATCACTTACTTGTTTGGGACAAACCTTACGGCAGAATGGCTAAATCATTTGAGGATTTAATAGTGCTCTTACCTTGTAGTCTTCTTCAAACATGTCAGCCAGAAACTTTTAGCGATTTGTTTTTTTTTACTTCAGAGAAGTAGATGCCAAACAGGACAGGTCCCAGCACTCAACCATGGGGGGGGGGGGCTGCACTGATGACTGGTCTCTTTGAGGAGATAACTTCCTGTATTTTGATAATACTAGCAAATGTTACTGAAGGGTCATTTAGTGAAAGGTCTCATTTTAGGTGATTGTGCATACCTCAATATTTTACTGAAGATGTTGCTTGGGTGAATGTCTCATGCTGGTGCATGTGTATACCTGGACATGCTAATGAAGATGTTGCTTGGGGAAATGCTTCATTGTGCATAGGTGTGTACTAGGCTAATGGCCCTGGGGCCTTTACAAGCCTACCCCATAGAAGTGCCGTGGCATTGTGTCACCCATCTTTAGCTCCCAGTGCCTCTATCAAGTACAGCCACTGGAGTGATCCCCAGGGTGAACTTTCTATTTCCCATCCACTCCTCAAGATTTCTCTTGAAGAGGGCTAGTGAGGTGCTCTGCTCGACATGTATGGGAAGTCTATTCCGGAGCAATGGCAGTGTCTGGGTTATGAACCTGTCCCTCCAGCATGTTCTGTTCATTGTGGTAATGAGTTTAAGGTCTTTGGAGCATGTGGTGCAGAGGGATTGGGATTTCTTTAGATGTAGCATTTCTAACAGAGCTGGGTCAGACATGGCTTTGTAAGTCATGCATCAGGGAAGTGCTTGTGCATACATTTTCAGACTGCTGAAGTGAACACTGGGCAGCATAGTTTACTGTGTCAAAGGGTTATGTGGCACAATTATCACCTTTCTAAGAGCATACGGAATCTTGCAGTCAAGACATGAAGGTGATTATCACATTATTTGTGCAGTTACAGTATAGTAACAGTGAGTCATTAGCACTCGTCAGGTAAAATCAATGGCAGCTGTCACTGTTATTCACATTACTAAAAGTCATTATCACATTGCAAACACACGTGTGGGATACTCCATATGTTTGAGTGTTACAGATATTTTTCATATTTAGTTTTAAAAGTATGGAACTTGTCATCCTGAAGGCAGTTTTAGCACTTACAAGATGAAGTACTAACTTTGTCTGCAAGGTGTATACATATCACAGTTTGGTTGCAATTATGGTTATGAGAATTATGATTTCTTTTCCTACTTTGCTAAATAAGTTTGTCAGGGAACATGTCATTAGGGTAAATAATACCTCATTTTGAAAGCAGTATTAGTAGTTACAGGATGGAAAAAGAACTGTGCCTGTATGCTGGACAAATGTAGAGGTGTCATATTTTGTTTAGGACTTTGGTTATGAGAATTATAATATTGTTTCATATTTGGTGAATAACTTTGTCAAGGAACATGTCAGCATGCTACATTGTAGCTAATTTTGAAGACAGTATTAGTACCTGTACAATATAAAAATATCTGTAACTGTATGCTGTGCACATGTCCAGATATGACCGTTTGTTTGAGACCATGGTTATGTAAATTTTGAGTTTTTTTTTCATATTTTGCTAAATAACTTTGTCCGGGAACATGTCAATAGGTTAAGTAATACCTCATTTTTAAGACAGTATTAGTTACAGGATGGGAAAAGAACTGTGTCTGCATGGTGGTCAAATGTACAGATATCAGTTTGTTTAGGCCTTCAGTTATGAGAATTATGATATTGTTTCATATTTGGTGAATAACTTTGTCAGGGAACATATCACCATGCTAAGTAGTAGTTCATTTTGAAGACATTATTAGTACTTGCAAAATATAAAAAGAACTGTATTGTTATGCCGTACACATGTCCAGATATCAGTTTGTTACCATGGTTATGAGTATTATGAGAATTTTTCATATTTTGCTAAGTAACTGTATCAGGGAACATGTCATCAGGGTAAGTAATACCTCATTTTGAAGGCAGTATTAGTCGTTACAGGATTGAAAAACTGTCTGTATGCTGGACAAATGTACAAATATATTTTGTTTAGGGCTTTGGTTATGGAAATTATGATTTATTTAATATTTTGGTAAATAACTTTGATAGAGAGGATGTAATTATGCCAAGTGATACCTCATTTTGAAGACCGTCCTTACAACATGATAAAATAGCTGTGTCTGTATGCTGCACACATATGCAGATATGACACTGTTTCAGACTAAGGTTATGAAATTATGATTTTTTTTTTCATATTTTGGTAAATAACTTTGCAAAAGAGCATGTCAATGTGCTAATACCTCATTTTGAAGACAGTATTAATAGTTACAACATGGTAAACAAACTGTGTCTGTATGCTGTACACATGTACAGATATCAAAATTTATTTAGGACTTAGTTTATGGAAATTATGATTTTTTACATATTTTGGTTAATAACTTTGCAACGGAGCATGTCAGTGTCCCAAGTAATACCTCATTTTGAAGACAGTATTACTCCTTACAACATGGTAAAAGAACTTTGTATGCTGTACACATGCACAGATATCACAGTTTTAGTATTGTAGGATTATGAAAATTATACATTTGCAATAATTCTCATTATGCCCCTATCTTTGCAAGGGAGCATGGTGATGGCACAAATGAGGCATCATTTTGAAGCTGACATTGAGCTACACAACTTGTGCATTGATATGTAGTCTCTGTCTCTTACAGGTGATGAGATATTATGCTTTGTGTATTTATCAGTTATGAGAAATATAATATTTCTGTGAATATCTCCATAAAGAAACATTACACAGTAATAGTGAAGGTATCATTTTAAAGCTAACATTCATACAAACAAATGAATTACAAATTGTATGGGTCTACATGGTACATTCACCAAGATCTTGTGATTTGTTATACCAAAGAGGCAAAAAATTATGCACAGTATCAGCATTCCTTGGTAAATATTTAATGACTTAGATATGCACTGTCAGCATTTATACTGCTGGAAAGGCCAGTGTCTGCTGAACAGCTTTTGCATTTAGATTTTTAGTCTAGCTCTTATGGTTAAAAAGTTATGAACATTTGTTTTCGGTATGGTATTAAAAATTTATTTTCTGAAAATAAGCTCAGGCTGCACTGTTGTTCCTATAGTGGAAGTAAGCAGGCAGCATTTTCTGAGCTGCTCCTGAGTGAATGAATTAAGTGAAGGTTGCACTCTTGACTACCAGTTCGTCACACTAATGTGTGCTGCCCTTATGGCTTCAGACATAGCTTTAGAAGACCTTAGTCTTAAGTCTTTAGCCTGTGAGGCAGTCTTAACCTCATAATTTTCCTCTTTGGACTTAATTAGTCCTCTTAGTTTCCTGTTTAGTTTAATTAGAGAGTTCCTTATGGGACTTGCTCTTTCTGATTTTAGCCATGACATTTCACTGATTCCACCAGTGTGGTTTGTTTTTAGGTTTTGTTTTGATCTTACTTCTAGTAGGCACAAAAGCCAATATACAGCCATGTACTTTGTTATATAGGGTGTCTATGAACTATTCTGCATAGGTTTGTGTGAACTGTGAAGTTGGGAGGGGCATTGAATTTTGATAAACTATCACTTAATAGAGTGTAGTTTACTTTGGAATAATCCCGTACTGTTACAGGTTTTGCTGTGGTTGCAGCATTGATTTTTATTTCGAAGGAGACAGCTTTGTGGTCTGACCTCACCAGTGAAGATGTGACACTGTGGATGAAGGGGGGGTGCAGCACTCTCCCATATTGGTAAGTGCAAGGTGCAGTATGTTTGAATGTCTGGTGAGTGTGCACACTATCTGGTCAAGAGTATTTATGTTAATAAAGTCCAGGAATCGTTATGCCTGTATGAGGCTGTGTATTTTTCCCAGTCTTCTATAGAGAGGTAGTTAGTCTCCCATGAAGAGGGTATTTTGGTTTAATGGAGAGTGTCTTCAGTAAATCTAGGTATGAGCGGTGGGATTCTAGGGACATAGAGGGTGACCTGTAGCTTGCTAAGAGATGGCATGTGACTTTGTGGTGATTTGTATACAGATACATTTCAGGGCATCATCCTGTTTAACCAATTTAGAGTTATGCTTGTTACAAATATAAACCAAGACTCCTCCACCTTTTGTCAGTGTCTGTGCAGCTAATGGTCTAAATGTGTGGAAGGCACTGAAACCTTTTGTTGCCAGAGTACTTTCTGTGGATTTAAAATATGTTTCTGTAACGGCATAGATGTCAATATTCTCCAGAGTGATGAGAGCTTGTAGGTGTTAAGTTTCTTGTTTAGGCTCCTAGCATTGAGCAGTAACAGCTTTAGGTTTCTTTGGATTTTATTTGCAATGTCAGTAGGTTGTGTCAATTTGCCATTGCCTAAAAAAGGCTCTAAGGGGGTAGTTTGAGCTAATATTCTGAAGCATAATGGAAACAGCTGCAGGCCATCCTTTGCAAGGCAATGTGGTTTGTTAACCATGTTCTCCCATGCTAACAAGCATTGAATCCCCCTAGAAAGACGCCAGAAACTAAGCCAGTTAGTGAAGTAATTTATCTTTTGTTCGTACTGTGGTGGTATTCTTGGTGAAGGTAGAATGCTGCTCAGTACAAGACCCATACCTGCCTGAGACGCACATTCAGCGATATCAGCAATGTCTCTATTCATATAGTCCAGGGAAGTATGTCTCGGGTCATTAACCTATAGATACCGATAGAATCATACCTGTGGGTAGTGACTTTAGTCAGTGCATAACTTGGTGGATACTGGCTCCAGATAACCGTTATCTTCTTGTTCAGTCTGGTGAGTGGGACATCCTGTGCTTCATACAATGGAATCCCCTATGACAAGAGTCCTGGGTAGTGTGTTAACTTACTTATGGTCTTTGCTCTTGCGGCTCCACTGGGTGTAGGAGTATGTGTAGTGTTTGGTGTTGCTTTTGGTGAGTGCTTTAGAGATTGCTGAGGATACGCATTCATGCTTTTAGGCTTAGGAGGCTTTTTAGTGCCTCAGCATATGTTGGTTTGTGTGTGTGTGTGTGTGTGTGTGTGTGTGTGTGTCTGGTAGACACTGTGTAGTGGATGTAGTGTATGTGTGTGTTCTTGATAACCTTATTTGTATGAGAGATTTTTACCTCCAGTGAAATTGTGTATGTGCATCTCTCGCATACTGTTTGCTTTTTTAAGGATTAAATGGTTGTGTATGATCATGAGACAATTGCTACATTGTCTCAGGATGCCTATATCTACCAAGTTGGCTACAGAGACATTTGGAAATTGCATATCCATGTTGTCCGGACCTTATTTGGGTGGGCTACAGTAGGCTGTGGACAGGGCTATACAGAGGTCTCCTTGCATGGTTTCTGGGGTTTGGCATTACACTAGATTATATTGTGTTAAGATTTAATAGTTGTGTATTTAATGTGCAAACTAGTTGCTCTAAGCTTGTCTTCACACAATGGCTTTGTTTTTTTAGCCATGCTAAGTTACAGGTTTCAGTTCTAAGGGAAGTTTTATATATACAGTTTACTTCTGAGCATTTATGTCTGTACAGGGCACTACTAACCTGTTGATTTAATATCCCCAAGAAAGATTGCTTTCACGTGTAATGCTGCAACAAATCAACTACATTGACAAGGCAATTTCAAGTATTAAGGATCTTTAGAATGATATAAAAGGAAAATTAGCACAGTAATAGATAACTGAAGTACACAACAGTAAAATAAATATTTTATCTGCTAATGATGGAGTGCACTTAACCTAGGACCCCCTCAAAGTGTGGCTAAGGTGCCAAGCAGATGGGAGCTCTGGGAAAATGAGCAGAAGACAATTTGTAGTAAGGGAAGTTTACTCAAGTGCAATAATGATTTGCTGTGTGAATACTTAGTATTATGGATATATGGAAAAAAGTGGGTGGGCAAATACTTAAATAGGTTATACAACAGACGACAGCAATGAAAGAGTGGAGGGAGGGAGTTTGAAAGTCAGATTACCATAAAGGGTGGAAGCCAGAGGCTCAAGTCCTGTGGTTAGAATTTCCAAAACTTTTTTCTTAATACCTGGGGGCTGGGGGACTGAGCAGACTCAAAGAATGGGAAAAAACAGTAGCAAGTTAAACAGAACGGCACTGTAATGCAACTTTCAGGAAATATATAGAGCTATATTAAGTACTAAAGCACAGATCCTAGAGATCAGCTTTACTTCTGGGCATTTATGTCTGTACAGGGCACTACTAACCTCTTTGATTTAATATCCTCAAGAAAGATTGCTTGCACGTGTAATGATGCAACAAAACTTCAACTACCTTGACAAGTCTCAAATTCTGCTTCAGTCTGATCCTCAGACACATTGTGTCACTTACTATTAACACACAAATCAGCTGTCCACAGCCCCCCTGCATGGAATGAACCAGTACTTGCATGCCTGTATCCTGTCAGATTGTGTTCCAGTGTGCTCACACAAGGTAGTGACTGCAAACTCCTACACTGTTTCTATAGCTCTTATTTTAAAATAGCCTCTGCTTCCCATATTTTAGATACATTATAATTATGAGCTTTCACCAGGGAAATAGTTCAGAATAAATATTAAAACATTGACCCTGAGCCATTCTATAATTTCACCACTCTGCTACTAACCCTATTGTTGTCACCATATTAGCCAGTACTCCCAATTCTTAAACCATGTTTTATCAGTAAATGATACTTATTGTTCCAATTCAAATTCTCAAGTCACCTGATCGAGCCACCACAATCCTGTGTTTCATTGCCCCTCTACCCCCATCATGCTGCCTCCTTTGAATTAGGTCTGCTTTTCTCGTAGTGTCCTATATTTTTTTTTTAAAACCGAGGAAAAAGCTGATATGACCAAGACATCCCAGTCCATGGCTGCTCTCCTGCTTGTACTTTCATACTTTCTCCCTCGATGTACTCAGATTCTGTCTGTTGGTGCTGTCCATTCAGTGTACTCATGGCCGCTTTGGAGGAATCAAAGGGTTTGTCTACATCAGGTAAAAAAGATTTGGTAGTTGCGTATTATTGCAACCAGATTTTCGCGGTAATACCGGTTGCTTCCCGATATACAAATATAAACATTAATGCTGTGATAATGTCAGTTACTGTGTTTTCATTCACATTGAAGGTTGTTTTAGGCAGGGATATCATTGAAAATGTAGAAAATCATATTTCTGTTTATGTATGCTGTTTGCGGGCAGCGTGTTATCTTTCTTGTAATACAGTGTGCTTCCCGATGTTAAAATAGAAGCACAAGTGCTATGATAATGTGAGCTAGTGTATTTTGGTTCACATTACACGTTGTTTTAGGCGGGGTTATCGGTGAAAATGAAGAAAGTAATGTTGCTGTGTCAATTACTGTGTTTTAATTCACATTGAAGGTTGTATAATACATGTTCTTTAGAACCCCAAACCAAAACACTGCCGTCAACCATTCCATTCCCAAACACCTGTTAACATCATCCACCATATGTTCCACAAAACAAAAAAAAAAAAGTGTGATACATAAATAGTTTACCATTTAATAAACAGAATTCATCAGAAAGCTTTTCCAAGCAGTCTGTGTTTTTCTTGTCAGAATTGCTTTTTCTCAGTAAAAGTACTCCTTTTGTCAGTAACAGACATAGCCGGCGTTAGGCACCCGCCAAACCTGTGGCCACGGGGAGCCCCCAATTATCTCCCCACATATGAGGGCCCCATATGAAGCAGCCGCGGGTTTCAGAATCGCTTGTTCATTCGGCAGCGCCGTTGCACGATTCCACTCCCCCCCCCCCCGAAAGAATTTGCTTCCTTGATGGCTGCAGCCAATCAAGTCCCTTGCTTTACTTGTTAGTTGCTCTCAGTCAGGTCCGCTTCAGTGAAGCAAGGGACCTAATTGGCTGTAACAATCATACCCAAAATGGAACGCATCAAAACAATTGACTGGCGAGGGCGACAACAGTGGAAAATAAATACTTTACAAGAAATAATATTTCCAGCTCTTTCAGATCTCCGTAATAAAAGATTGAGTAGAACATGTTAGAAAAAGTTGCTATAAGTATTGGACTCAGTAAAGAATGCAATTAGATTCACTTCAGCATCTTTTGGCCAACCATCGTAAACAAAATCAGCAACCACTACATCCGGCTACTCACCAGTGACAGATTAGTTTAAGAACCATTCCATTTTCAGCCAAGACCTGTGCCAAAGGCAAATACAATAAGACACCAACAAAGTACAGTAAACCATGAATGCAAAATATGCAATCAATAATGCAGAGATAAACATCCAGACAGACAGAAATTATGTAGCTGTAGGAAATACTCTTACAAATCTGCAGCAATTAGTTAAACGCATTAGTCTACAGAAAAAAAGCGTTATTTTCTGTATAAAAGACATAAAGCCTTATCTAAAACGTAGCAGAGTAGATTCCAAATTTTGACAGTATGAGAAATTTCATAACAATAACAGTATGAGAAAATGTGAAGCAGTTGGTCACACAGACAATGTTTGATCAGCACTGTAGCAGGATAGCAGGAGTTATATGGCTGTTACAGATTTGGTTATTACTCTGGTTCCATCAATAATGAGCTTTGCTTTTGTCTTTAAGGCGCACTGTTAGTCTCATTTTGAGATCAATGAGATTGTCTGTACTCGTTTTGTTCTGGGAAATTGTTCCAGAGAGAGGGCACAGTTTTAGATGAAGTACATCATGTGCTTTGTAACTTAAAGGGAGGCCTAACTAGTTAACTCTGATCAGAGTTCCTTTAGGGGCATGTCTTCTGTTTAGTAAAAGGTATAGTTTCTAGAAGAGGAAATTGCTGTCAGTGAGTAGCATTTATAAATGGATTAAGCAAAAGCTCAAAATGGAAGCCAGGGACATTTGGCAATGTTAGCAGGATGGTATTCTCTATGATAGGCGATGTGTTAAACTCTGAATTTTATCCTCGGTAGTCTGTATTAGGGATGCACAGTGATAGGAGGAAAGGACAATGATTAAGAGGGCATATTCCATTCTGGGTATAATTTCGCTGACAGCATAGCCGGCTTTAGGCACCAGCGAACCCTGTGGTCGCTGGGAGCCTCCCTGGTCCTGCGGGGACCCCAACCACTGCAAGTTATGTTATCTTGTTATTTGGTAACATGTCTGCCAAACCAGCAAAAGCTAGTACAGCAAGCTTGTAGACTTAATAAAGCAGGTAAGTGACAATAACTCTTATTCTCCTTCAAAATTCAAAGATCTTTAATTACAGTAACAATATTTTGTCAAGTAAGAAGCTTTACAGTTTCATTAAATATTTTACCAATGACAGAATGGTCCCTGCCCTAGTCAGGCCCTGTTGGTGGACATCCTCTTCACTAAAAGTAACATAGCCAGCTTTAGGTACTTGCAATAGCTGTGGTTGCAGGGGGCCCCTTAATCATCATTGGCTGTGTGGGGGCCCCCACAAAAGCTGCTGTTGTTTGGGGAAAAACTGAGGAGAAAAAAATGTTTTAATTTTCGATTACACTGTTTAACCTGAACAGGACTGTGATATGACCCTGCTAGGGCAAAACTGTAATGAACATAAGCAAAGTAGGCACTAGAGGGATCAGCAACCCAGGGTGACAAATCTCAGTGCAAACCTTGGAGTTTAAGAAGAGCTGATGCTTCTAATTTTCAGGGATGGTTTCTCTTTCACTGTTTTTATACATACTGGCAGAACAACTGATACTATAACTGTCAACGTCTTTGCTGAAGAATTCTGTTCAGTGATAAAAATGCTAGCATAATAGTCTTAAAATGAGGAACACATTTTAAATACTACTCTAATTCATTTAAAAAGTTACTAGATTAAAACATTTTGCATCAACGTGCATTTTTAGACAATAAGTATAAAAGTCTGATGACTGGATTTATTGTGACGGAGCAAAATTAAAATCAGGAATATCTGTGAGGTACATAAAAATTACTTATTCCTGCTGCTGTTTGATGACTGCTAAACAGCAGTCACTGATCTTGTGCAGCAGTACTAGTGTACAATGTATTTGCTGAACTAAGTTCAAATTAGCATTGCTGTGATGTGCGTTTGTGTGTGAAAAAAAATATCACTTATTTTTATCAATGCACACATCCAATATTGCTGGGATATGCACAGTATTCTTCTGGGTAGCAATAAAAATGTAGCTAACAAGTGATTATATTTCAAAAGTAAGGCATAGCATATGTCACAGAGCATTCAGACACTTAGATCTTCTAGGAATCTGGTGGTCCCCATTCCCCAGACTGTATAAATGGATACAGGGGGCTCCCTTAATCATCCTTGACTTTGAAGACCCCATAAATCTGTTTTTGGTTGAGGAAACATGAGGAAAAAATGCTTCTGATTGCACTCTTTAGCCTGAATGGAATTGTGATATGACCCTGTTAGGATAAAACTGATAATGGCCACTGCCCTCAACCACAAACATTCTAAAGCATTCATGCTCAGATGTTTGTGTACAGAAATTTGCCGTAGGTTATGTGGGGGCTGGGAATTGTGGTAGTCATCCTTTCCTTTATTTTTCTAACAGACCTCAGAGGTACACAAAGAAAGTTGCTTTAGCTCACGCAGGGGCAGTGTACTGCCTGGTAGCAGCAAAGTAGAATACATTATTGCAGTCATTATTTAGTTTCACTTTCCTCACAATCAAACATCAGGCACATATACAGCTGGTTGCCTTTGGGGGCTAGGATTGAGGAGTAAGTAGGCATGCTATATTTATGTATTTCAGCAGTCATTTGAAATACATGACTGTGGCCATTTGAACCTCTGCTTTCATCCCAGTCTAACACCAGAGGGTTGTATAGGCAGTGACTGTCTTTTTGGGGGATTAGGGAGGCAGACATTATTCCTATACAGAATCTGTGTATCCTCACAACTGACTTGCTAATTTATTTTGAGCTACTATTTTTGTCAGCTTTGAATTTTAAGCCTTGGGTACAACTTATGTCTTCACTGAAAGAAAAAAAATAAGACTGAAATTCTTTTTCTTACTTGAGATTTTTGTTTAGACCACTTTTGAATTAAAAGGTTGGGAAGTGCTCTGAAATGCAACCCAGAGCATCTACAACCCCTATAGCTTCTGGGGGCACCAGCTTAATTGAGTTATTTCCTAAATGGTTATTACTGTGCTGTCTTGGTCAAGAAAATATATTGAAAAGATGCAATGAAAACTAAAGCTGAGCAACAACATTGAATTTCTTTCCTTAATCATAATTTCTGTTCAAGCCATGATTGGGTAAAAAGAAAAAAACATTAAAAGCACTTTAGAGCATATATAAAGTTACAGCACTTTAGAGCATATATAAAGTTACAGCTTCTTGAAAAAGCTGAAGAAAAAAGGTAAAATGTGAGAAATGGAAGAAAAAATGTAATGTGCATTATGTGGGAAGCCCAACATGGGGAAACAAATGGGAGCTCTATAGGATGTTTTTTTTTTTTTTTTTGCGTGGTCTGAAACAGTAAGCAGTGCCTGGGACTCCATTGCACATTAGTTCAGCCCTGTACATAGAGTTGTTGTAATTTATCATTACACCTAAATGCCAGTAACTGTAAATATCCCTTTGTGAGATGGGCCTACATAGTGTAGTATGTAGGCCTGTTGTAATAACATCATTGTAGCTATGTCAGTCTGTGTGTACTACTCCTAAAGCCTGCAGCATGAACTAAAAGGAAGGAGTGGCAGTGGCAGGGTGATACTTAGATTGGAAGTGGTGAGGGGGCCCCCACCTTGACATTTGCTGGGGGCCCCCAAAATGCTAACACCGGCCCTGGTAACAGACCAGCCCTGCCAATTGAAGTGTGCGTCTGTCATGCACGCAAAACAGGAAAAAGATTTCCATGATTGCTTCTCTTCCTCAATGTCAGCAAAGCTAGTTTTTCAACAGTAAACACAAAGAGTGACAACTGACAACTTATGGTGTTTCCCATAGCTGTTTTCAAGCCAGCAAGCGTATTATCGCAACTGTGAAAATCTGGTTGCGGTAATACTTAAGTACCAAAGATTTTCTTGGAGGCATGATATAATACTTCATAATGAAATCCCCTTATTTTACAAAGTCAGTGGACAGGGATGAAGGCGGCCTTTGTTTGACTTGTCTGGGCTGAGTAGTTCTAATCTATGACCCTTTAAGAAAGGACACTGGACCTGCAATATTTTAGTGCTTTAGTTATTTATTTAATAGAACTTCATCAGAAAATAAATTGAGAGACACAGGTAAAAAATAACATTTAGAGATTCTAGAACTGGCGAAAACTTTTTAAAATGATTTGTTGACATTAACCAATGTAAAGTAACCAGGAAGAGTGAGGTGACTAATAAGGCATTTGATGTATGCGTGCATATTCAAATAGTGGCTGTGGTACAGTAGCCAATCAGGACTAATGCTCAAGGGGTAATACATTGACCAATGGAAACTGTTGCTATAGAGCTTTAAATAAAACAGTAACTTAGCTAAAGCTGATTGCTGAAACTTTAACAAATTGTTAGACCTTCGGTACTGCTAACTCTTGTTGCATAAACGATAACTTAGCATTCTCCCTAATGTAGTCCTCAAGTCTCCTGTTCATTTTCTTTAGTTATAACAATTTTATTATTATTATTATTTCAGTTTACAAGATTTCCTCTTATTCTTTTAGTTTCATTGAACTATTTGCCATTTTAGTGTCTGTCTTTCTTGGACTGGTAATGTAATTATGAACCCTGCTATTCCAACATCTCCCCCCTATTTCTTCAAACAAGTCACCAATATTTTTATTGTTACTAAATAAACTTTTATATGTGACACCACAATTAATTGAAATATTAGCAAATTTAAACTATATAACAGCCAGGGTTCATGGAGCAGGTTCAGAAACATCTCACCTGACCAGAGCTATGTCAGACATTCCAAACTGATACGTTTCCCCATGAGTCTTTCAACTCTTGTCATATTAACAAGAGGTTTTTATTGAGCTAGAGTCCAAATGAGAAGATATTAAGTGTAATGCTACATGCAGCCAAAGAAGCAATCACACAAAAGTGGACATCAAGGACTGCACCCATTGTAAATGAAGTATTGAATATTGTAAAAGAAATGAGAATTTGAGTTGTGATCATTAAAAGGGGGAGGAACTAATTTTCATAAAAAATGGTGTATATGGGAAGAAGATGAGTGAGACAAGTGGATTGGTAGGAATTGTAGAGTATCTGAATATAATGGAATTTATAAGTTAAAAATAGATTTCTGATATAAAATATATGTTGTTGTTTTTCTCGGTTGGGGGTCGCCATAGTGGAACTCCAGTCCGCTAATGATTGGCAGTTGTTTTTTTTATGGTGTCGAGTTGCCAGCCCGACGCCCAACCTTCAACGAAGGCACACCCATTCAACGCATGTCTTTCGAATGCCCACTCTACCGTGGGGAGGACATGCAGACTCCACACAGAAGGCACTCCCAACCCAAGCCGAGAATGATGCATGAATATGACACTGGGGAAATGTTACTGATTTTGTAGATTTTATACATATATTAGTGCTGCCAATGTACCTGTTGCAAGTCAGCAGTGTTTCACATGTTGTCATGGTTACGGTTTACTACATATTGCATATTATATTAGTGCGTGTGGTGGATGTAGTATACCTCCACTGGCACCAGAACAGCCTTTCTAAAGAGGAGCACCTCTGATACTGTGACTTCCTCACCTCACCATAAAGCCAGTACCTTTTCAACCATAGCAGATTAAGTAGAACAACTGAGACCTGTGCTAATTAAGTTGTCTATTCTTTTTTGGGTGCATATACATAACATCCAGATTACTAAGTTTGTGTCGCTGTTGCTCCATGTGTTTGAATTAGCAAAACATGCTACTAAATCCAGCACTGCTACTGTATGAGTGCATAATGCTGATATTGTTGAAAGCACTGTCATAACTATTACATCTCAAAGCCATACGCCATGGTGTTGGGAAGCAGACACCATGTAACCACCACAGAGTAATCCATGTTGCTCGCTGATGTCCCTTACACATACATGGATTGCTGAGCATGCCTTGTTATATAAGCCATACTCACACTAGTTATGTATGCATGTAATGGCGTCTTCTGTGGCAAGTGTTGCTTGCTTGTAGTGGTGCTTTCATAGTGTGCTTGAGCAGAGAGAGCTCCGCACCTTGCTTGATGGCCACTGGGTTAGGACAATTTTACAGATATTGATTGTGGATGACTGTGCATATATTTGATGAGGAGGGCAAGATAGAGGAGCTAAGAGTCCAGAGTAACAGTGACACCCTGTGATGTATGCATACATGTTGCATGATTTGTGTGTGGAATGTGGACTTCACCAGTCTCTACAGTGTGGACTGCACCAGTGCCTCATCATTTGCCAAGTACTGCACCAGTATGCTAATGATTACAGTTAGAGCTGGACCTCATGAGTGTATCACGAAGTATCTGGTCCAGGACTACAGCATGAGTACCTTGATTGTAGTTATTGACATCTTACAGTTGATGTCCATATTCATGCTTAGTGCATGCCAGTGTGTGACTAGTCTACTACAGGACATTGATACTTGTGTGCATGTTGAGCCAGTGCATCACATACAGTGGATGAGGATGTTCCCACTGTGTCCGAATTTGGTTAGGGTTCAGTGGCGCATGAGGAGTACACTGTATGTGTGCTTGTTCCTTTGCCTCCACACATCCTTAGTCATTAACTGAGGAGGACTCCATTGATGTATCCATTTGTTTGCCATGACTAGGCTGCAGTCCTGCGTGCACATGCATAATAGAAGATGTTTCAACATCTGACAACACACCTAGGACTGGGAAGGGTATGTTGTAACATGGATTGCAGCATGCCAGACTGTCCTGGATTTGCTGTTTCGACCTGGCCATTGTCCAGCACAGTGGCAACTGTTTTGACTACCAACGATTGCATATTGTTCCAGAAAATCTCACACTGTATCATCGGTTCTTTAATCAAGAAAATTAACAAAACTATATCCGTTGTTAGTGTGACATTCAACTCCATGATGTGACTAGCATGCCCTAGATGCACATGACACACTGCTGAGGAATATAATGTATATGTCATGAACATTTGGGTAGTAATTATCAGCAATACATTTAAGTGTGCAGACTCTATCTCTGGAACAGTGTGTCAGCTGACTAAGCTTCCAGCGCAGATATGACATTGTGCACTTGCACAGTGCTGGCAGTACTGCTCCAAGTTGTGATGTCCCTTGCAATGCACACCAACAGAGTGTGCATCAGCTAATGTAGTCAGAGCAACTCACTTCACTACATATCAGACAAATACAGCGCCCTGTGTATACCTATCTTGCTGCTGTGCTAAACCCTCATAAAGGCTGCAGAGGATACCAATGATGAGCATTTGTTACACCAGTACAAAGAGTGTGAATGAAATATAGATATGTTCTTGGTGCCCTGATGTTGTTTAAACTGCTTGCCATTCATCTAGTAATGTAAACTTTAATGTGCTTATGTTGTTACACGACTACATATATTTTCTGCATGCCTTGTGAGTGAAATGAATGTCCTTCAGTGTTGCGTGTACTGATGCTACAACATGATTTACTTTGGACTTGTATGTGGTTCTCTATACTACACTGCTCTGAGCAGATGTATTGTAAGCAGCTATTTCGCAACACTAATTAGTCTTCTGTTTAATGATGTTATGCCTTGTTGGCTCGAATCCAGACTGAAAAAGGTCCTCTGGCCATCATACCTATCTGGTTAAACAAATTTAAACAAATAAATACTTACAAAGTCCGTGTGCCCCCAAGGGCTCACACTGTCCTTAGAGATGATTATTCCCTAACCTTCCTTGTCATTCATTTCTGCATGCCTTTTGTGTGATCCCAGAACTTTGACATTAGCCACCTCTAACTGCTTGCTTCTATAACATCTGCTGTTTTACCTGTCAGCAATATTGGTGCTCTCTTATGAGTGCCATAGCCCTGTGGCACTGCTTCATTATTACAGAATGCATCGAAGAGCACTCTGTGGTCTCCTCATTAAGGTTTACTTATGTTTGTGTGCTCCTAACATTGTGATGTGCAGGTGAACAAACTGATAAGGAAGTTATGCAACAATATTTGATAAACTGCTAAGACAAATGGCTGCTATTCCAATTCACAACACCCTAAAGTATCGTATTCCTCAAAACCTGGGTGCAGCACCCTATAGCAGATGATAACCACAGTCTGTAGCATATTGCCTTTGAAGAGATGTGATGTTATAGATTGCCCAGACTTTTGAAACCCTTCTTTATTGCATAAGCAACTGTGCACAAAAATCAGTGTGCATACCAAGATTATATATTCCCCATTCCAAAGGAGCCTCCTTGAAATTGATTACATGTATAAATCTGCAATCGTGGGACTGCACACATCTGCTGAAATGTAGTAAATGTTTTGAAACATGAGGAGAATAAATCTAAGCATATCAACGTCAAGCAGAAATAGAAATCAGATCAGAAGTAGATAAAAATCAGGCAGCAACTGAATGCACCAAAAAAACAAAAGAATGCAAGGTTAAAGATCAGATGAGAAGACAAGAAATATGGAAAATGCTTAAATATAGTTGCAAGTATAGAAAACGTCTGGATGAACCTCGTGTTGATCATAATTGAACGCAGGAATGGTTAGGGAGAGGTGAATTCAAACCAAATGATGAAAGGTTAATATTGGCAGCCCAAGATAGTGGGCTTGCACACACATTGGTTTACAAAGTCCATTGAATATGTGGGAGGAACAGATCAGTGTCTGTTTTGTAAAACAGAACTGGAAACAGTCGCACACCTTGTTGCTGGTTGTGACATGCTAATGCCAGAAGGACTGTGTACTAAAAGGCATAATAATGTTGCAAGACTGCAGTGAGGATAGTGTAAACATTATGGTATTGAAGTAGCTGAAAAACATTGGAAACGTGAGCCACAAAGCATCATAGAAAATGAAGTCTACATTATATGGGATCACCCGTTACCAACAGTTCAAAAGATAGATGCGAGAAAACCAGATAGAGTGGTACATGAAAAGAAGGCAAAAAGTAGCATTGATCACTGAAATCGCTACACCCAGTGACTGCAGTGTTTTGGGTACAGAGAGAGGCAAAGTCATAAAATATCAGGATCTGCAGACAGAAGCGAGAGCAATGTAGAAGAAAGGTACCCAGACTATTCCAATAGTAGTCGTAGCAATGGATTTTATAAAAAAAAGAATCTACAATCAGATTTAGATATGTTACCAATACATGTAACTCCATACGAGTTACAGAAGGAGTTATTACTGGGTACATTACAGGTGCTGTGAAGAGCACGTCTGGCTTACTGAAACAATACTAATTTCATGAACTTTAGTCGTACATTGACTTAGGAATGGGGTCCATTCCCCTCATAGTAATAGAAACCCAAAAGACTTGGAGAAATTAAACATGCACAAGGTGCTATACCAAGCTCACAATTAGACTGAAATAGTAGGCAGTATGTTTTCATGTATAATGAGAAATATATATTGCATCTGTTCTTGAATCCCACACTATGCATTCATATACCAACATCAGTGGTCATTCTCTGTACCTCTCTAAGTTTTTAAATATTTTTAAATGCATTAATAGTTGGTTCTGAAGAAGTCCCTGCAGTAGGAATGAAAGCACTCCACTGTGGTTAATACAGTTAGTTTTTATGTGTGTCATGGCTAACAAGATAGAAGCTGCAAATCAAGACTGTGTAAAACTTGTGGGTGACCTTACTTTGTTACTGAAGCAAATTTGTGCTCCAATCAGGAATGGTGTGAACGGAATGAACGATACCAGTTGCAGTCTCGGTCTTCCCCTTACTCAGGCTACTCCAGGTCCTAATCCTTCTAGTACTAATAATATTCAAAAGGAGAGGATGGGCTTTGTTTACAATATGTGGAAAGTGAAACAATTTAAATTCTTTTCTAAGTCAGCACAACAAGGTAATAATTCGAATATTCGGGGTTCATTAAATGGGCAATTACTATTTGAAATGAAACTGCTGATTTTCAAGAAACTACAGCTTGAAAATAGTTATTTGCACAAAAATTTGGAACATAATATAGTGCCCAAGGATCTTCGGCTATGGAGGTTTCCATATGGTGTAAAAGAAGGGACAGAGTACCATCATGACCTCCTGAGTATATTTGAAATGGCTGGCAGTGAATTATTAAAAGACATTATTAAACATATCAATTTGGAGCAGTTTTCTAGTGAGATCAATATGCTCTGTACATCAATTACTAATAAAGTTTTGTTTGATCAATATGATATAAGAATATTTTTCAATCCGTTCATAACGCTTGCAGCCTAGTTTTAAAGAGGAAGACTGTTAAATTTCAGTGCAATTTGGAAAGGTATTCTAAAGGAGCAGCTCATCTCAACCACCCAATAGTTTTCACACTTTGGAGTACACCTCTTACCAACAGCCTATGAATGAACAGTCTAAAAAAAAAGTTTGCGACAGGCCAGTGATGTGCATCAAGGGGAGGTCCCTTTAGAATTATGATGTTCAGAGAGAATTCAGAACAGATCTCAACACCAGAGAGCTGAGCATTCTCAATACAACTATTACTATTGCAATCAATAAGGAGCCAGGCCCAAACAGACTTTTCACAAATAAATAAAGGTCAGTAACTGAATAATAATGAAGCCAAAGACTGTCAGTTCGTACAGGTAATTCAGAAATCTTCTGAAGATTTTAATATATATAATTTTTCCGATAAAATTATTGACTTAGATCATGTGAATGTGTTATCCAAAGGTCATACTTTTGTACCCGCAAAATGGGCAAAGTTAATACAAACATTATTGGAGTTTAACTTAATTTTCAGATAAACAACTTCATCTTTTTGGTTTTCTAGCAATTCTTGTCAGAGTGTTACTATGCCCAAGAGATCTAGCGTTTGTAATCCAGCAGTGAATAATATAATTTATATGTATGAAAAGGTTTGTAAAAATGAAATAAGGAATATTTTAGCACAACCATGGAAGAAGAAATTCTTTAACGTGACTGCAAGTGAGAAAAATATTTTCAAAGATGTATATTGTAATGAGTCTTAGAGTCATGAAACCAGATAAAGAGGGCAGGGAGTTGGTCATGATCAATAAATGGTGAATAATACAGATTATATTAAAAGGATGACTTCATTATTAGAAGGTAGTGAATATAGTGAAACTTCAAGAAATGCAATTATGATTGCCTGCCATTCCTTTGACGTTGTTTTATTAGATATGTTGCATCATGGTCAAATTGACAGAGATGTTTTTGAATTTATTGATCATGAAAGACCAGTTCGGGAGTATTTGGAGTCCATAAGTTGCATAAAAACTTGAATAACCCCCTGTTAAGACCCATAGTTGATGCAACTAGGTCTAAAACTTATTTTATGGCTAAATATCTGGATTATTTATTGAAAGATAGTGTAAGAAAAATAAGTTACATCAGTAGAGACTTGTGGGATCTTTTGGAGAAAATCAACAGTTTGGTATTTGATCCTGAATGTATTTTTGTTACTGTTGATGTTAATAACTTATATTCAGTAATCCCATATGAGGAGGGATTACGGTTGTTTGAAGAACAGTTAAACAATTTAGGATCATTAGATAGTTCTCATATCAAGGGGTGGCTGCGGTGGTGCAGCGGTTAGCATTGCCGCCTCATAGTAAGAGGTTCTTTTGTTCAATCCTTGGCTGGGGTGCCTTCTGTTTGAAGTCTGCATGTCTTCCCTGTTGTCGAGTGGGTTTCCTCCAGGTGCTCCGGTTTCCCCCCACATCCCAAAGTAGGTGGATTGGACACTCTAAATTGGCCCTAGGCATGCATGTGTGCCTTCTGCGGAAGGTTGGGTGCCAGGCTGGCAACTCTACACTGTAAAACTCCACTGCCAATCATGAGCAGACAGGTGATGTGCTGTGGTGACCCCTAACCAGGAAAAAGCCGAAAGAAGAAGATAGTTCTCACATCAATACTGCATTTGTTTTAATGATTTGTTTTATGTTTTAAAGATTAATTTCATTTATTTTATCAAAGTTTATTTTAAGCAGATAACAAGTGTTGCAATGGGGGCAGCATGTGCCCCCATATTCACAAATCTTGTAATGGCACACTAGGAAACTTGAATTTATCTTAAATAATAGATTTAAACAATCTTGGGCCTTACACACGCGCTTCCTGGATGACATTTTTCTTGTCTGGATATAGATACCTTAGATGAACTAGAAGTGTTTTTAAGTTGTATAAAAATAACACTACAGAATTTTTAAAATTTAGCTCAAAAGTTAATGTGGACAAAATCATATATTTGGATATAGAGTTAACTAAGGACATTGCTCAAGCTTGCTTTATTGCTACAGTGCATAGGGAAAGTCTTTTTCAAATATGTGTTTGCATTATGATAGTTGGCATCTCTTATGGCAAAAGAAAGCAGTGTTGAAAGGACAAATGGTCCATTTAGGCACATATGGTCACAGAATTTAATACTTTTCTTATGGAAATTGAGACATTGATTGGTATGTTTCTTAAGAGGGGATATCCCATGAAGTTTTTATGTGATATAAGAGATGAAGTACGTACAAAATACAAGAATGGTTTTTATGTCCCTATTTTAAATAAAGAAATGAGAAATGGACCAAACTTCCCTGTAATACATATGACATGAGTCAAATAATTAGAGATGTCAAAAATCCTACATAATGACATATTCTTTGGATAGTAAAGCAATAGAGGAATGCCTAGTTATGAACTGGAACATCTGTGAAATGGACAATTCATTGTCTGAAAAGATGGGGGACAAGTCAATAGTAGTATATATGAGGGATAGCTCCTTTAATTTATTAGAAAGAAACAAAATAACAGATAATTTTAAACATAACAAAAGATTGGGGATATTTGAATGTGCATTATGCACACAGTGTAAACATATAAAACAGTTAATTTTACAATAAGAAATAAGATATATGAAATTAATAACTGTGAGTCCATGCAAGTAGTATATTTAGCTGTCTGTGAATTGTGCCCTGCCTACTATATGGAAAGGCTAGTAGGAAATTAAAAATGTGAACGTATGAACATTTTTTGAATATTAAAAACAAAAACACTTTGTATTATATAGACGTGCAACAGTTTACGAATCAGCACTTTAAGTTTTTAGTTATTGATCAGGTGTTAAAATATGCCAGGGGTGGTTATATAGAAGAACATCTAAGCAAGTGAAAATTAGAATGGCAACTTAGATTGGGTGCCACTAGTCATCTAGGGTTAAATAATTCCATGTCCATTAATTGTATTTTAAAGTTAAACTAGTTTAATTCTTAATTTATGGTCAGTATTAGTTTAATTGAATGGGTGGCTGCTGTGGTAAAGCAGTCAGCGTTGTCACCTCACAGCAAGAGGTTCTGCAGTTCTTTTCTTGTCTGGGATGCCTTCTGTGTGGAGTCTGCATGTTCTTCCTGTGGTCACATAGGTTTCCTCCAGGTGCTCTGGTTTCTTCCCACATTGCAAAGACATGCAGTAGGTGGGATGGACACGCTAAACTGGCCATAGGTGAGTGTGTGTTAGCCACATGGTAGTGTAAACCTTTACTCAAAATGATCGTCACTGCGGAAGTGACACCCCGACCCCATGTACAAAATGGGCAAAGGGGTTCTAGATGGATGGATGGATTGATTAGTTTCATTGACTGTGTTAGTGGAGTAGCATTTTTCATTGGTTGTCATTAGACAAAGATTTTTAAGTATTTAAATGTGTTTAAATGCATTAATTGTTAGTTCTGATAAAGTTCCTGCAATAGGATTGAAAGCGCTCATCTACGGTTAAAAGTTTATCACAGTGTTTTCAGTGCTACAGATTGGTTTGTGGAATTTCTGTTTTTCTGTGGATCACCAGTTTGTGTTTTGAAATTCTCTGTACCAGCCACTGCATGCCATTGTGGTACATACTGCTGTCTACATGCCATGTCAAATGGCCATGGTAGAAGTGGCCTATATCTTTAGATTGGTCTTGTCTGCAGTGCTTAAGTCATATATACTCACAAACGGGAAATGTTTTTCATTTTGTATTTTTTCTCCTTTTCTTTTTGGCTGATTTATTTTCTTTATTTATCAAGAATGAGTCTGTACCCATGGCCAATGTTCAAGCCGATCATAGTATGATTATGTTCTTAATAGCATTGTTAAATGTTAAATGAAACAGTGTGGACATTTGCTCTAGATGATAATTACTGTTGATGTGACACACTGACCCCATATGCAAAAATGCAGAAAAGGGGGTTGTAGATTGATGGATAATGACTGTGTGAATAGGAGTGCCATGACCATTTTAAAAAGCACAGAAGGTGTATTAGTTATGAGTATTGGCACTTATCTGTGCACCTTTTAGTGTCCATTGTTCTGCTCACACTTGCAAAAGCTAAAATACCTGCCTGATAGCACTGTGTGACTTCTGACCATAACAAAGGAGAAACTGTGCAATACAGTCTGGAGTTAGGGGTTGTTTACTGATGCTGGCAGAGTTGCACTTTATATCATTGTTTGAGCCTGCTTATTGTACACCAGTTATTTATGAATGCAAGCTCCTGTTAAGAGTGCTTGTATGTCAGAGAGGGACTTGACAACAACTCCCATCTTACAATCATCTGTGCATTTTGTTAACCACAGATGTTAAGTTGTCAATCTTGCCTTCATTCTTGCTGGATGGGTTCGGAGCTGATCCTCGGCTCCGACTCGGCTTATGCCAAAGCTCGAGAGCTATTTTTACTGGCTCGAGGTAACCCTGTATCCCACAATGCTAGGCGCTAACTACCCAGATCTTGTTTGCCGCTTAGCTGCGAGGTTGTGTTTTTGACGGCTCTCTGGTAATTTTTCATAAAGAACAGCTTTTTGAGTAAGATTTTTTCCCTTTTATTTCAGGTTAGTGTTCTTTATACCCCTTGTCCCCTACTTAGAGTAACCTGCCTTGTATAGTCCCCTTTTGGGTCTATTTTCTACCCCGCCTGGCCCTTCCTTCCCATTATATATCTAGGCCTTAGGGCCGAGTTAGTTTTTGGGTAAATTTGTAAGTCTGTGTTAGTTGTAGTTTCAGTCTTTGGTGTGGTGTTGTGACTTAACTAGGTTTTTTATTTACTGTGGTGTGTGTGTGTGGTGTTTGGGTGTGTTCCACCATTATGCCTAAGGAGTCCAAGGTCTCAGGCTTCAAGACGTGTGACTCGTGCTGTCAGAAATTGTCTCTGACAGACGGTCACACTTCTTGCGTGTATTGCCTAGGCCCTCTGCATCTGCAGAACTCTTGTTCCGTCTGCCATGCAGTCCAAGAGTCCTGCAGGAACGCAGAAACAAATTGATTTTGAGAGGCTTATTGAAGCCTGAAGGCTCCCCGGCCAAGTCTTCGTCGGGCAAGCCCTCCCTGCTAAGGGAGTCTATGTTGCTGCAAGTTTATTATGTATTGCTCGTAAACCTTACTAAACCTACCTACATGTTATGATACTGCACGTGTTTTGGTTGTACTCCACTAGCGACTGCTAAACAGCAATGTTTGATTGGTAATTTAGCCCTGAACTGTAGCGTGTTTTCTATGAGAAAAGAACCTGTTGTAATGCTGTTTGGATACTCCACTAGCGACTGCTAAGAGAGTCTATCTAGCTGCTAGTTTACTATGTTTTGCTCGCAAATCATACTCAACCTGCCTAAATGAGATTGCAAATGTTTTGGTTGTACTCCACTAGAACTGCTAAGCATCAATGTTTGTTAGGAAATTTAGCTATGAACTGTTAAGTGTTTCCTAGGCTAAAAGAAACTGTTGTAGTGTTCTTTGGTAATCTCTGCTAGGGCTAGCAACAGGTCGAGGAGGGTAAATGTGTAACTCGACACCAAGCGTACCGATAGAGCATCACGCTACTAATGTATAACGTAAAGTAGCTAGTAATTAGTCACTAGATCTACAGTTACATTTAATACTTATTTAAATTGTTTAAAACTTACTTATTATCCAGAGCCTCTCTCAACTCTAATGATTAAAACACTAGCTATAATCAACGTTTGCTAACAGAATTCTGATAATGTTTTAAGTCTTACATGTGCATTCCTAATTGAAACGGTACTAATGTTAAACATTATATTCTCCATTCAGGAACTGCCCAGCACTCTTTTTACCTGGCAGTAATCCAACTGTCCAAGGCAGGACCTCCTGACCGAGTGCGAACGCACGGACTAAGTCTCAGCCCCATCGCCACCTCAAAATCAGCCCAAGGTTAATAAATACTGTTACCAAAGTATTTAAATACAAGTACTGTAAACGAGACAATTATAGGGTTCAAACACAGCAGCCACCAACAATAACTATAATATTACCTTCAACCTGGCACTATTTCTCTCCAAAATTGTATTAAGCAGAGCTCCCAAATTAAGAAACAGGACTCTGCACCAGAAATCTGCAAACTCCGAGATTGGGTTTGCCCCGCTTCGCTCGGGCTCGCTCCGCTCCCCACCCTGCCCCCTTATCCCACCCGCCCCCACTACCTCTAGATTTATAGCCACCTGGCCACTCCTACTTCCTCTCCCACCCACAAGACTTCCTCCCTACCAACTCCCACCCCCTGAACACTATCACTATGCCCAAGGCAATAGGGATAACTATCCTACTTATCCCACCACTCATTTTATTACCCTATCTCTTAACTAGTTATGAACACCTGTCCTTATCAGGCTTCCACTTTCCAAGTTATCACACTAGTTCCCCCTCCCCACCACCTTTAGATGAATTCTTCCCCCATCACACAACCCCCAAATCAATAAAACTCAGTGATCCTTACCTAAAAAAGCAACACCATATAACTACCAAAACAAAACACGGTCTAAAATTATTAACCAAAGTCCTAAAATTAATAGCATACCTAAGGAAAAACATCACCAAAGATGGAGACATCCATCCCAACCCAGGCCCTACCAGATCAACAGAGCCCCTGCAACATCCAATCTCCCTTAGACCGGCTAACTCTCTACTCATCTGTCACTTAAACATAAGAAGTCTGAACAACAAGGTTCACAACTTACATGCCATGCTTGCAACCTACCTACCTGACATCATGTGTCTAACTGAAACATGGCTTAAACCATCAACCAAAGACAATCAGATAATGTCACCTGGGTTCAACATACTCAGAGCTGACCGCTTAAAGAAAAGAGGAGGTGGGATAGCTGTCCTTTATAAAAATACGCTAAACATCCTAACTAACCCCAAACAACCACCGCAGGTTGCTAATGCTGAAATATTAGCTCTAAAAATACAACTAAATAAACTAAAAGCATAAACCTAATAGTTACCTATATACCCCCAGGGAACAATATCGAAACTTTAGAAGCCATCTTAAACTGGATAGATAACAACTATCCACAAGAAACAATAGTCCTGGGAGATGTTAACATTGATTGGAACCAATGCTCTGCACAGTCCAATCCTACTTCTTTAAATCTCCATGGTTTCTCTCAGATTATAACCACTACCACCAGACTAGGTAATAATAAACAAAAGGAAAGCATACTTGACTGGATGCTCGTCAAGGAGCACCCCCAAAAATATACCCCGGGGACTCTCCCCAATGATCTTAGTGATCATATGCTTACTTACATTATGAAAGACAATACACCCAATGCTAGCATGCCAGTCTATAGAACAGTCAGAAACAAAAAAAAATTTGATCCTCTAAAATTTAACATGGAACTTAAATATTGTAACTGGTCAACATTGAAATCCCTTCCCCTAGATGAGGCAGTCTCACATTTTAACGATACATTCCTTACACTACTTGACTCTCATGCTCCCAAAAGGGTATCTAGAATCAAAACTCACATAGCACCCTGGCTAACCACAGAAACCAAAACCAAAATAATTAATAGGGACAAAGCATGGAACAAATGGCGTACTACCAAGTTACCACTAGACAAGGTCATCTTCCAGCAAATGAGAAATGAAACTAAAAAGGCCACCACCCAAGATAAGAGAAACTACTTTCACCACCTACAAAACAAAAACCAAAAGAACCCTCAAAAATTCTGGGCAGGATTGAACAAACTTCTCCAACCAGGAAAATCCACCACTCCTACCCCAGAAACTCTATCTGACAAAAACCAAGAAGAAGTAGCTAACAACTTTAATACCTTCTTCACCGAAACAATTCAGCTACTAGCTAACCAGCTACCTGCTCCCTCTACCACATCTAACAAAATGACACCCAACTCTCCACTATCCTTTAACCTCCAACCCATATCCACTGCCTTCATCCGATCCTGCTTGAAAAAACTAAAGCCAACTACCCTCTCAGCTGATCTTCTACCTGCAGAATACCTGCAAATTGCTGCAGATGTCATAGCATACCCCATTTCAATATTAATTAACAGAACCATTACTGAGTCCACTATCCCAGCAATCTGGAAAATATCTTGCGTCATACCTCTTCATAAAGGAGGAACATCCACCGAACTCTCTAACTATAGACCAATTGCCATCCTATCACCACTTGCCAAAATTATGGAAAAGTGTGTGCATAACCAACTCATGTCCTATCTCACCCAAAACAAGCTACTAACTGACTGTCAGCATGGATTTAGACCCCACCATAGCCGACTACTGCCTCCTCTCTTTCACTGAGAAAATTAACCATAACGAATAACAAAAATATCTCCTCAGCCCTCTTTCTAGACATGTCGAAAGCTTTCGACATGGTAAACCACCAGTTACTTCTCAAAACCTTAGTAACCTTACATCTAGACACCCAAGTCCTAAACTGGTTTCAGGCCTACCTCGTAGGCAGACAACAGGCAGTTATGTGGCAGAACAAGCTCTCCAGCCTACTACCAAACAGTATAGGCGTACCTCAAGGGTCCATCTTAGGACCTCTTCTGTTTTCAATATTCATAAATGACCTCCATTCAGTTATCCCCGAAGCCACCTGCATCCAATATGCTGATGACTCAACTCTCATCTGTTCTAATCCTATCCTTGACAACCTTCTAAAAACCACCCAACACTGCTTTACCAAAGTTGAAAATTGGCTAACTGACCATCAACTCATCTTAAACCCAAAAAAAACCCAACTTCTTCTTTTCCACCCAACCAACCCAACGCCATTCACACACTTTACCATTCAATCCAACAATGGTACCATTATTTCTCCTACTACCAGTGCCAAACTATTAGTAGTAATCATCGACAATAAACTACGATTTGACACCCACATCAACCAAACTATTAAAATGGTTAACAAAAAACTAGGGTCTTTATATAGGTTAAAAACCTTCCTAACTCCAGCCGCTAGACTAGCTACTGCCTGCTCGCACCTCTTATCCACCCTACTATACGCCTCCTCAATCCTTACGAACCTCAATAAGTCTGACCTCAATCATCTGTCCACTTCTTATAACAACATTGCTAGATTCATCACTGCCCTACCCAATAGAACACACCACTGCATTAACCTGAAAAAACTTGACTGGCCAGAATTCCCTAATCTTCTACTGGAATACCAACTCACAGAAGCCTTTAAAATCCTGAAACATCCAGATAACACCCCTGCACTAAAGAACATCCTAACCCCTTACTCCAACCTAAGTTCTCTTCGCTCATCTAACAAACTCTTAATACAAACTTGCAAGTCCCATAACCTGGGCGGCGATTCACTGTACTCCAATATTATTGGCAAGGTGTGGAATTCTCTTCCAAATAAGCTAACGTCCTTACCATCACTAGCTCTATTCAAAAAAGAACTAAAAATCCACTACAAATCACATTGGCTCTGTCCATGTACAAACCCTGACTAACTTTCCCATGAGCAATTCTTACATGTAAGCAATTTTTTGTATTATTCAGCTAAATGTAAATTAACCAGAATGTAATGTAATGTAATCAATTGTACCTTCTATCGTAATAATTCTTCTCACTCTTAATACAATGTAATATGTCTTTATGTCTTTTGTAACAATATATCACTGTTTAACCCTGTTGGAGCTTTTCTCCCCGGGACTCCGCTGAAAATGGACATTTATCCAGTCGGACTATCCCGGTCAACAAATGTAAAATAAAATAAAATAAAAAATAAGCCAACTAAATCATCGGCTCCGAGTTTAGAGCCTCCGACCAGTGGTGCTACTTCTGCTTTGGCATCGGCTCCAGCTGGAGCCGACGCTTCAAAATCTCAGTCAGCTCCAATAGTTTTGTCGGAACAGACTTCAAAATCTCAGTCAGCTCCAATAGTTTTGTCGGAACAGACTTTGACCCATAAGCACTCCAGGTCCCCCTCTTTGGAGTCGGTCCATTCAGCTCCGAGATCTCCTTTGCTTTCGGAGCGCAGTCACCGGTCCCATTCCTCTCGGTCTTCCAGGCTTTCGGACCATGACCTCGAGAGGGTGGTTAGTAGACTCCTTAAGTCGCAGGCACTGGCCCAGATGCTTCATAGCCCTTCTCAACAGACAGTGGTTATCCCCATTCCATCATCGATTCCTCCTCCGACTCTTCCCTTGAGTTCGGAGCCGGAGTTTGTGGGAGCCGGGACCGTCGACATGTCGGAGCCGATACCACCCATTTCGGCTCTGTCATCGGCTCCGATTTCTTCTATGGTGCCATCCTTGGAGTGATCCAGACGCCGTGACTCCCTCATCGGCTCCGAGGGGGCAAGTGGCATCAGACCCTTGTCCGACCCCGTTCTCCCTCTCGGAGCCTCGGCGCAGGTGAGTTCGGCTCCGACATCGGCCTCGGAGCCATCCCTCTCGGTGCCGGGAGGGGTCCTTATCTCCTCGGAGCGGGGACCTTCTCTGCCTGATAGTGGTGCTTTCGAGGTCATGAGGAGTGTGCTGGCCCCTGTGCCTGTTCCTCGGTCGGCTCCCTCAGCTCCTACCACTGTAGTGCCTGCTACGGTCTCTACTCATCCTCTCGACCCTGACCGCAGAGATCCTACACCTCAGGGACCCCCATTGGGAGCATCCTCCTCTTCTGAGGCCTCCCCTGATCCATCAGGGGAGCCCCCTCGGAAGAGGAAATGTAAGAGGAAGCATCTGGACTCCCCTGAGTCCGTCACATCTGATACCAACTTGGATGAGTCAGAGGGGTCCCCAAGATCCCCCTCTGAGGATGTCTCCTTCTCTGACATCCTTGAGATCCTCAAGCAGAGGGGGAACTGGTCTACCCACAACCCTTCCGAGGACGAGTTGGTTTACCTAGAGGCGTTTGGTTCTCGCCCTTCCACCTCCTGGGTGTCTCCGCCCTTTGACCCCTTATGGAAGTGGTGGCCAGGAAGGCATGCACGGCCCCTGACTCGATGGAACCAACCCCGCGGAGGCCTTCAAAATTTATCACAGCCCCTGCTGATAAACAGTTTTTGACCAAGGGTGTCCCTGTTGATGCCATGGTGGTGGCTGCAGCCACTAAGAAGGAACTTGGCTGATCCTTCGTTACCTATCCATTCTCCTCATAAGGATTCTAGGACCATGGATAGGTACGGCAAGCGCATGTTTTCTTCAGCGACCTTTACCATGCAGTCGCTGAATTACTTATGTCATTTCACCCGTCTTCAACGAGACTTGCTCAAAGAAATGGGTGACACACTACAGGATCCAACAGCTGCGGGGTCTCAGGACAAAATTAACTCCCAGCTGGCAACCCTAAACTCGATTGTTAACTCCTCCATGCGGCTTATTTCTTATGCGGCCGATGGGGCGAGTAGGGCTGCAGGCACAGGTGTGGCCTTAAGACGACATGCCTGGATGCGGCTTTGTAACTTTGCTGACCCCTTCAAGGCGTCCTTCACCAACTCTCCCTTTGATGGTTCGGCATTGTTTGGACCTCAGGTGAAGGATACTTTGACCAGATGCGAACAAGACGGCAAGACTCTCTCTGCCGTGGGAGTCCATTTTTCCACCCCATCCAGACCATACCCCAAAGGTCAGAAGGGCGGAAAAATGTGGTTCCGCAAACCACAGGGAGTCACGCCGGACGCACGAGGCGAGTTCCCCCCTAGAGACAGGGGGGGGACAACAATAGATGCCGCCCCAGGGGCAGAGGGGGTCCACAGAATCAGGGTAGCAGAGAAGCTGTCTCTGGCCAACCCTTCCAGCATCCCTGAGAAGCTGCCCGACTGTCCACCTTCGGAGGCAGTCGGGGGAAGATTATCACTGTACCCAAAAGCCTGGCTTTCCCTTACAGAAGACACATGGGTACGGTCGATCATATCCGAGGGTTACAAAATTCCCTTTGTCCACACCCCAAAACAGCCAAACAGGCCCCTTCCAGATGTTCCACCCAGTCTAAGGGAACAAGCAGTATTAGAAATCTCAAAACTGCTAAGAAAAAGGGCCATCCAGCCAGTCCCAGCAGACCAGCAAGGATCCGGAATCTACTCCATGTTCTTTTTAGTACCAAAAAAGACAGGGGACTGGAGACCAATTTTGGATCTCAGCAGACTGAACAATTCTGTTCAAAGAACGAAGTTCTGGATGGTCACACTACAGTCCATTCTACCCTTTTTAGGTCAGGACCATTGGATGTGCTCTATAGACCTTCAGGATGCGTAATACCACATCAAAATGCACAGACGCTCCAGAAGGTTTCTCCGCTTCCGGCTGGGAGCCAGTCACTACCAGTTCAGAGCCCTGCCCTTTGGTCTCACTACAGCCCCCCAAGTGTTCACCAAATGCATGGCGGTGGTTACGGCTCATCTGAGGTGTCAAGGATTCCAGGTGTTTCCATATCTAGACGACTGGCTCCTTAATGCCACCACCAGGCATCAACTTATTCAATCCAGAGATTACACCATTCAGATTTGCGAAGAGCTAGGTATCTCCATAAACTTCAAAAAGTCTGCCTTGTCGCCTTATCAGTCTATTACACAGTCAAACTCTCTGCAAAACTGACGGCTCAAAGAATCTCAGATATTCGCGAACATGTTCATATCCTGCTTCAGAACAACAAAATTCAGGCCAAGTTTGTACTAAAGACTCTAGGTCTCATGGCGGCTGCCATTATGTTACTTCCCTTAGCTCGATTCCACATGCGACTCCTGCAATGGATGCTCTTCTCTCAGTGGTCCTTCCAGCAGCTCCCGATGTCACACTACATTTTGATAACCTAATCATGCAAGAAACACCTGTCTTGGTGGATGGTCTCCCTTCAAGTGTCCCAGGGCAGACCCTTCGTTCTCCCTCCCCCGGTTGCTACAGTGACAACGGATGCCTCCCTGATCGGGTGGGGGGGGGCATTTTCAGGGCAGGACGGTCCAGAGCACTTGGCAACCTTTCGAGTGCCACCTGCACATCAATGTCCTAGAGATGAGAGCAGTTCTTTTAGTGTTGCAAGCCCTTCAGGACTCTCTTCCCATCGGGACGATTGCAGTTCAGACAGACAACATGTCCGTAGTGTGGTACATCAACAAGCAGGGCGGAACCAAGTCCTATCCCTTATGTCGAGAAGCACTCAGACTTTGGCAGTGGGCGATCTCCTCTCAACGGTTTCAGATAGCAACGCATGTCCCCGGGAAGTCCAACGTCATAGCGGACAGGCTGAGCGGAGCCATTCTCATGCCGCACGAGTGGTCTCTCAAGCAGTCAGTAGTGGAAGAAATTTTCAAAAAATGGGGTCAGCCTTGCTGCGATCTTTTCGCTACACCCCAGAACAGCAAATGCCACGAATTTTTTCACTCTCTTCCCGGCCACCCTCCCAGAGACGCTCTAGTCCACGATTGGCCCCGAGGGCTCATGTACGCTTTTCCCCTCTTTCCATTAATCACTCAGTTGATTCAGAAAGCTACCGCCTTGAGATCCATGATGATCATCATTGCTCCATACTGGCCTCGACAAATATGGTTTCCCTTCCTGCACCGTTACCTCTTGGAGCAGCCCTGGCATCTGGACCCAGTTCCAGATCTCTTGACCCATCAGTCGGGCAAGCTGCACCAATCTCTCCCCTCTCTCAACCTCACAGCTTGGTTGCTCCACTTCCAACCTTAGCCAGGCTTCCCCTTATCTCCCATTCGATACGTGACATCATTTTAGCTTCTCACAAATCTTCTACCAGGAGGATTTATGCCAGCAAATGGAAACGTTTTTCCTTCTGGGCAAAATCTAGGAACACAGACCCATTTGTGGCTCCTATCCAATCGGTCTTAGAGTTTTGGCCGAACTCTTTCATTTGGGTTCTTCTTCCTCCACTATCAGAGTCCAGTTAGCGGCCATCTCAAATTTTCATGTTGGCTTGGCAGACTCCTCCATTATGTCTCATAAACTTTGTAAAGCATTCCTCAAAGGTATCTTTTTACTCAAGCCCCCGGTTAGACATCCCCCACCGCAGTGGGATTTGAATTTAGTTTTAACCTCCTTGATTCTTCCTCCCTTTGAACCTGCAGCTTCCTGTTCCTTGAAGTTACTGTCATGGAAAACTTTGTTTCTAGTAGCCATAACCTCTGCGAGGAGAGTCTCAGAACTTCACGGCCTTTGCATTCGTCCTCCTTATCTTGTTTTCCATAAAGATAGAGTGTCCCACAGAACAAACCCCTCCTTTTTACCCAAGATATCTTCTGAGGCAAATCTAAACCAGCCTATCGATCTCCCAGTTTTCTTCCCTAATTACTCTGGCAGAGCGGAACAAAAGTTGCATTTCTTGGATGTTCATCGCCAACTCCATTACTACTTGGATAGAACCAAGCAAATTAGGAAATCTGACCAGCTGTTCCTTTCTTATGCTGAAGGGAAGAAAGGTCTTCCAGTTTCCAAAGTAACCCTTTCTCCATGGTTGGCTCTGTCATCACTTTTGTCTATGAACTGAGGCGTCAAAAGCTTCCTTCAAAACCTAGAGCCCATTCAACTAGAGCCTTAGCTACGTCTATAGCCTTTCAGGACAGGTTGCCCTTAGATTCAGTTTGTGCGGCAGCCACATGGGCCTCTCTCCATACCTTTATTTCTCATTACAAATTGGACATGGCCTCCAGAAGCCGAGCTAACTTCAGTTCCACTGTCCTCAAGAGTCTGTTCCAACGAGCCACCCAGGGTTAAGGTGCTAGGGACGTGGCCCCATCCAGCAAGAATGAAGATGAGATTGACAACTTAACATTGAGAAGTTATGTACCTACCATAATGTTCCATGTTAGTTGCCTTCTTTCTTGCGTCCCGCCCTCCAACCCCCTAGCCTGGACAGACCGTTAGGATCCTAAGGAGCCTTGCCTTTCTCCCACTATGGTCTCCAGTGGTTATCCCTTTCTTGGGATGGCTATCTACATGGGTTTGCCATTCTCTCCTTTGTTCTGGTGGCAGAACTGCTGTAGTGTTAGCTATCAAACGAGATCTGGGTAGTTAGCGCCTAGCATTGTGGGATACAGGGTTACCTCGAGCCGGTAAAAATAGCTCTCGAGCTTTGGCATAAGCCGAGTCGGAGCCGAGGATCGGCTCAGAACTCATCCAGCAAGAAAGAAGGCGAGAAGAAGACAACTAACATGGAACGTTATGGTAGGTACATAACTTCTCATTCTTTGCTTGATATATTGCAATCTGAGAAATAGATGCTAAATAGCAGAAGTCTCAGCACAAATCCTAGTCACTTTAATGTTCTTGCAGGATGCATCCCCTAACCTAAGCATATGAGGAGACTCCATAAGCCATGCTGATATCCATCCAATTTCATGTGGGTCAGTTTGGAGTTCATTTAGGTTATGTTTGCGTGCAAAAAGATATCAGTTGCTTTGGGGTGGTCAAGGCATACTATGTGGACATCTAGCCTGCAGTCTTCGTCTTGAGTCACCCTGTCAGAGAAATTAACTAGATTCATCAGGCAGGGTCTGTCCTTAAAGCCAAGCTGCTGGGGGGTCATTTATGATAAGATTTTTGATATTGTAGTTTATCAGGTCAGTTATGATATGTTCCATTGCTTTTCATACAAGAGTTGTCAGACTGATAGGACTCTACTTCCCAGGGGCAGTGGTGGCGCCCACCTGTATGAAGTGGCTTCACAACAGCTGTGAGCCACACCTGTGGGACAAAGTCCATTACTAGGCTCAGGTTAAAGAGATTTTCTAATTCTGTTGCCAATATGAGAAGCCTTTTTCAGTGGTAACAACAGGTGTTTCTGGATCTCATCAGAGATGTTACGATATTTTTTTATAGGTGGATTTCCCATAACCTGGTCCTGTTCTTCCAATTTGACCAGCCTTCGAGGTAGCCTTTTTTGCAGCCTGCACTTTGTCTGACAGTCAGCCATCTGCTCATAAGAAGTCAGATAACCTGTATAAATTACCAAAGTCTCATTAGTGCATTTTTGTCTAGTCCCAGAACAGATTGTGCAGTTAAGAATATCAAAGTCAGTTTGTATTATGCTTCCAACCATATTCCTTTTGACAGGCTGGGAAAAGTTTAGGATACATTTGGTAAAAGTTTATTTTTCCACTTTAGCCTTTAGAATTGTGAATTGTCAAGTGCATATGTCTGAGCTTTTGCCGGTCTTCTGTACTTTTAAGGAATTTCATTTCTGTTCTTCCTCCTTCATATATACTAAAATGTGTGTGTGCTGTCTGGTGCCTGCTATGTTTCAGGTAATTAAACATTCTTAGAATTGTGCTTATGACACTGATAATGTTGCATCAAGGGCTGCTGCCACTGGTTCTGTTTTGAAAAGAGTTGCTTGGCTACAGTCTCGGAATTTGCTGGTGGATGTCAAGGCAGAAATTTTACATGCTCCTTACTTGCTCTTTCCTCTGCAGAAGTCCTTAAAAGGTTTTGATGAAAGGGGAAGGTTAATTCAGAGGTTTACCCTTCTTTTTTCAACCTTCCTTTCCTAAAAAATAACAAATTTTTCTTCCAGTTCAGGCTTTTCTTTCAGTTAGCAGAACAAGCATACTCATCAAAGTTCAGGTAAACAACTTCATAAAGCAGTGGCAGGGAAAGTCGAAGAAGAAATGTGAAGCCTCCCAAAACCAGGAATAAACTAAAAAAAAAAAAATCAGAGTTGACTACTTTTACCCTTCTGGATTTTCTCCTTGCCCCCAGCTCTGCCCCCCCCCCCGACAACCCTGTGAATCTATCCCAAACTTTAGGTCTTCATTGTCCATGGCAGCAGATAGCCTCAGACAGTTGGAATTTGAGAATCATTCTAAAAGTTTACAGCTGGCAGGAGGAGGAGGATGTTCCTCATTTTCATGGAATTCCTCCAAATCCTCCAGGTCAAACTGTCCCATTTCCTATTATTCCAAATCAGATGCTGTCTCATGGGTGATAGAAAGTTTTCCTACAGGCCAAGGTGAGAAAGGATTTTATTCAAGAATGTTTCCAGTTTCAAAGAACGAAAATTCCTGGAGGCCTGTCATAGACCTGTCCTTGGCAAACCTTCACATCACAGTTCCAAAGTTCAGAATGCTTTCTCTACAGACCCTCATACCCCTCATTCCCTTTTCCAGTTTTCTAGTAATTTTGGAATTAAAAGATGCTTATTTCATTCCAGTCAGCAACAATTTCAGGCACTTTTTGCATTTCTCTGCATCTGGTTTACATTTTCAATTTGCTGTATTGCCGTTTAGGACATCTACAGCTCTAAGAGTGTTTCCCAAGTGTCTGGCTCTTGTTTTAGCCATTTGTAGGTTGAAGGGCATTCACACTTTTTCCTATTTAGACAATTGCATGATTTTTGCAGATCCCTTTACAACTTGTCAAGAATCTCTGACTTGGGTAGTAAATATATTTCTTAGCCTGAGATTTCAGGTGAACCGACAGAAATCTTTCAGTCTTCCTCAAACAACAGTGTTTTGAGGTGTCTTGCAAATGTAATCCTTATGGGATTTTTTCCTCAAGACAAAGTAGGGAATTACAGGCAACATTTTCTGACATTCTCAAACTGGACAGTGGCACCTTCCAGGTAATATCTCAGAATTCTGGGTTTGATTGCCTCAGTTATACTCATGGTTCCCTTTGCCAGGCTTCACATGATAAAGATTCTGTGGTTTCTCAAGTCTGTTTGGACTCAACAGTAGCATCCTCTTATCATTTAAAATTCTAATGGTGGGGTTTGTAAAAAGGAGTTAGATTGTGGGCAAACTAGTTCTCTCTCTACACAGGCTTTCCCTTCTTTTCAGCCCCCAGTCAGTATGCAATGACAAATTCCTCAGACTTTGCTTGGGGAGTTGTGTGAGGGGTGAAAGCGCAGGGTCTATGGCACAAACAAGACAAGATGAAGCACATAAATATAAAGGCTCTTACAAATAAATGAACATAAATATTATGGCTCTTACAAATGCTCTCAAATCTCTGAACTGTCTTTGGATTCCAGGCCCTCTACTAGTAAATTACAGACGACACCACAGTGATGCATATAAGTGAACAAGGGGATCCAGATCTTACCCCTTTTGCAGACTAGCTGAGGTAGCCTGGTATGTAAGTCTACAAGTCTGACCAGCCTCATATGCAAAGCCATGAGAATACTTATTAAACTAATCTGTAAGGACATGGGCAACCTCCAAACAGTGTACCTGACTCAGTTTGGATTTGCCAAGGGCAGGTCATGCTTCCTCAACGTGGTCAACATATTTGAAAAAGTTACCAAAACAATTGGTGAAGGTAAAATGGTACACAAAGCATGCCTTGATCTGGCCAAAGCTTTTGACACAACCCCCCCACGCAGGCATAATAAAAATGCTAAATAAACTTAGGATAAACCCCCTGTGTCCCCCGATAACTTATCTAGCTCACAGATAGGACCTTCACAAATAGATAAGTCACCAGTGGAGTCCTTCAGGGTTCCATGCTGAGGCCTGTCCTGTTTGGCATTTACTTCTCTGAAGTAAAAGCAAATACCAAAGGGCCCTGGCTGACTAAGTTTGCAGATGACTGTAAGCTAGAAGCAGTCATTGAATCCCCAAATGACTTGGCCATCCTGCAGGAAAGTTTGTTCCAAATAAATAACTGGTACTAAAATTATGGACTGAAACTAAAATCCAAAAAAATACATTATTGTATCCCTTGGGAAGTCCTCTATCACAGGAAACTATCCCATTGACAATTTGCCCCTAAGAGCTGATCCACTTGTTCGAGATTTGGGAATTTAAGTGGATGGTGATAACTTTCCCACAGGCCTTAATACTGAACCTGCTCCTTTTTGACATCTATTTCTTTGAAGTGGAAGCAAACACTGAAGGCTTATGGCTAAGTTGGTAGATAATTGAAAGGAGGGGATTATCAACTCCTGTAGACACTAGCATTTTGCAAAGCCTGTCTCCTAACAAATAGTGCCAAAGCCATGGTCTTAAACTCAGTGCTAAGAAATGCATAATTTTACCCTTTGAGAAGTCAACCATTTGAGCTAATTAACATGTTTATAATACTTCCCCTGAGAGTTGACCCAGAGGTCATGGATCTGGATACACACGTAGACAGTAGCCTTAACTTTGACCACCACGTGGCCACAGAGGTGGAGAAATTCCTTTTATGTTGAGCAACTTATAAGTAAGGGAGTGACATCTAAGCCCAAAGAGGTCATTATCCCACTGTACTTTGCCCTTACAGGACCAGTCATGGATGACAGTCCTCCCTTCGGTATGTACCTGACCAGGCATAGGCAGCGACTAAAGTGACCTCAGAGGTTCCTTACAAAAAGCATACAAGGCATAACAAACCTGCCTTATGCAGAGCACCTTAAAGCCATTTCCCCTGTACTCAAGTCTCCTGTAGATTGCTGAGGGGTTGTCTATGCCTGACTTATAAGGCATCCACAAACCCCACATTTGCGATTCTCCTTCATATTCATAAGTCCAACACTACCAGAAGTACAAGGTCTAGGGATATGATTTTTTCTATGACTTAAATAGAACCTGCTGGAGAGGCTGACATGTGTCCCTGAGACTGCCTCTCCTATTTAACAAGTTCCCATTACTGTGAAACTTGAGTTTGTCTATTACCCAGTTTAAATGCAGCCTAGATCAGTGGATGTGGAATAGGAAATTTACATCACGTTTGGCACCAACGTCCCTTATGGGCAGAGAGGTAGCTTATAAATGCCTGTCTCTCAATGTCCTCTTTGGCTACAGGGCATCATTATTCTTTCAGGAAAACTTGGGTAGGCTTAGAAAGGCCCCCTCCCCAGGTCGTTAGCCTAGGAACAATCTATGAGTCTGTGTCCACTATTTTAAGAAAGTCCTTCTACATTGCAAGCTTATAAATAGAGATTGTCTAGATTGAAGGATGTCATTGCCACCCCCCCTTTACTCGGCCCTTATTAGGCCAATTATTGTTTATATTGCCACCCTTGGCATGTATCCATCCAAACACATGCAACAACTGGAATACTCATAAAGATATCTTTCTAAAAGAATGCAAGGCCTAAAGAGTATGTCCTACATGGACTGACCCAAAGCCCTGTCAGTATAATCTGTATTTTACTGACTGCTAAGAGGTGACGTGTCTGGCAAGGCATCCTCTGACCTTATACTGATGGATTTACTGCACATCAGCAAGTCAAGTGGCATCAAAAATACTCTGTCCACGGAGCTATACCTCTTCTGCAGTGCAAACAGAGGAACAGGTATATCTCTCAGAGGATGCAGTTGCTCTGGTACAGACTCTTGATCCACACAAAACAAAGCCCATCCCTGTCCATATTCATTCACAACTTGGAGCTATGGATAGGAAATGGAAATTATACCCCAGAACTGCCCCCTGTGCTTCTTATGGACAGAGGCAGATCCTAAATGTTTTATCCCATGCATGGGTCACCTCAAATTATCTGTCCCAGTTATTCTCACTAGGGGTAATATATGTCTATTGAGCATGGCATAGGTAAGGTCAGTGTAACACCAAATGGGATAGGCTAATTGAAGTACCAAAAGGGAAGTTGGCTAGGCTTGAAATTACCCACAAGTGCAGCTAGTCTGAACTTGCCAGTGAAGCTATGGAGCAACTCTGTTCCATTTATCCCTTCAGGCTATACACATTCCATCAGAACAAAACCTTGTAGCTGGGAAGGAGCAGAGCAGACCCTCACAAATGGAAGTTGAACCTGGTGGGCTTCCAGGAATTGGCCCATCTGTGGGAAATTCCTCAAGTGGATCTGTTTGCCTCCGGACATTTAAAGAAATTATACTTCAGGACCCCAAGCAGAAAGGACTGGAAGATGCTTTTTCATTCTTATGGACGGAAATTTTTTTATATACTTTTTCACCTTTTCATCTGATAAACCAGGGTTCTTCTCAAATTTTAGAAGCTTGCTTCAGAAATAGTTGTGATGACCTCTTTTTGGCCCAGAAACAGTGACTCCCTTCTTTTGAAATTGGCCAGTGGCAGTTACAACAAGCTTTCTGGCAGAATGGACTTGTTCACGTAGAACAGTAAGAGTTTGAAACACACGTGTGTTCAATTTCTTCAACTGACTGCCTGCATGACAGAATTTTAATATCTTTCAGGCACCCTTTTCTGGGGATATGTAGAGGGTATTAAAGGATGCAAAGAACCCTACTACTAAAAATCATATATGGATAAGTAGAAAAGATTTTTCAGTTGGTGCCATTCCAAAATCATGGGATCCTTTTAAGGCTCAGACTCCTGTGATTCATCAGTATTTGTATGGGTTGTTATCCTCTGTCCTTTATGGCTCTTCCATTAAAATTCATCTATCAGCCATTTGTGCATGTCTGACCCAAGATCCTCCCATTTCTTCTTCTTCACCTCTGATAAAACAAGCTTTTTTGAAAGAGGTTTTACGTATTCATCAACCTAGTAGATAGGTGGCACCTTCTTGGAATTTTAATTTTGTTTTACAAAACCTTATACTACCTCATTTTGAACTGGCTTACAAGACAAATTTAAGGCAGTTACTTTTGATAACAATGTTATTTATTGCTCTGACTTCTGCAAGAATATCTAAGCCATAAGCTGTTATAGTGAGTCATTCCCATCTCATTTTCCATAAAGTTAGTGTTTTGCAAATATGAAAAATGTAATAAATGTAAGTAATGACAATAAACTACAAAGACATTAAAAATAAGCATTAAGTAAACATTCCAACAATTTAAATAATTTCAGTGAAAATTTTGAAAAAAAGAAAACTACAGTCTTACATCAAAGTATGTACAATATGTACATAATAACATTTTTTAGGTCATTGAGACGTCTCTAAAAAGTTTGCTTTTATGTTAGTCACATCTCTGTCAGGAAAAGATGCAAGTAAAATTTTTATGGGAATAAATAAAGCAATATGATATAGGGAAGCACATATTCCAACAAATGAGTCCATTTCTTGTCAAAGTTAAAGCTGTTAAGATAGTATTGTCAACCATATCTGCCATTGGTTAGCATTTTTGTTTTTCTGGTGTTACAGTAGTAAGTGGGAATTATTTTAAGAACTTTCAAATATTTTTTTGCAATTTGTATGAATTCTGTCTAGGTCATTGAATTTAAATTTAATAATTTTTGAGTTATATATAATTTAAGTAAAGAGAAATGTAATGAGTATAAACAGATTACCTGTGTGGTACCTAATGGAAGGAAAATATAGTATCGCCAGCTGTCATGGAATTTCTTGCACCGTAGACAAATGACTGCAGATTCTAGTTATTAAAATTTTTTCATAGTTGATTTGAAAATTTACACTGACCAAAAATAACAATGCAGTTAATTAGATGATGGAAAGTATTTGACTTAACTGGAGAAAGATAGGCATTATTTAAAATCATAAAGTGAATAAATTTTAGTTTTTAAAAGGAGTATACTTCAAACTAATAATTATTGATTCACAGAAATAATTATTGAAATCTCTTCATAAAAAGACCAGAATTTTGAAAATAAATATTCTTGTGTATGTTTATAGGACATGGCTAATTTATATTTCTAAGATAAAGCTTTGTTTTCGAGCAGAGTGTCTAGAAAATCAATTAATTTGGGAATTTTCTGAATTATTGGATATGAGCAGTCATAATTTGTTTTTCTTAGTTAAAATTTGATTTATTTTTATTAAGTAGCCTTTAGATAACCCTTTGTTTGCTCTCATGAGTTTCTGTTGCATGAAACAAAATCTTATATAGTTTTATTTCTTAAACTGGAAAGTTGTCAAAATCAATCACTTGGTTACTGGCCAGGATATTTGAATGTTCTCTATTGATTACAATAATACACAAGAGTCTTCTAAACCAAGCTATTTCATAAGTTTTCATTGGCAAGTTATTAATTCTGTGAAAAACTTGCATATTTTAAGTTTTTTTAATATTAGGTTTGTTTAGGAAAGGTAGTAAGGAAGGATTACATGGATGTTATATAATAATTTTATACCAAATGTTTAACCAGCATGGTTGCCAGGTATTTCCATTGTTTTACAGGGTCGTATTTAACTATAGTCTGCTGCCAGTAGTAATAAGGTAATAAAATTCAAAATTTGGTAAAGCCATACCCCCCCCCCGTTTTATCAAAAGTGAGTTTGTCATACTTAATTCAAACAGCTTTTGAAGACTATACAAATTTTATTAATGCAAATTTTGTAGAGTTAAAGAATTTAGAAGGAATTAATTGATTTAATGTTCTGATATGGAATACAATTCTTGAAAAAAATTTCATTTTAGTAAGTGCTACATTTGAAAGAAAAAATGCATTTTGGACTATGTTTGCAGATCATCTTGAACTTTAGACCAGCAATTCTCAATGCTATATTTTGCATTAGCTCTATAGTCTTGATTGAATGTTACTCCTAAATAGTTATAGGTTTGTTTTATTTTCAGTATTGCCAAGATTGCCATAGCTGATTAATTTGGAATCGGGATCAAACATAAAAAAATGATCATTTGTCTAGATTTCATTTGTAACTAGAACTTGTAGAGAAAGTCTATATAGTATAAATATTATTTTTGGGAGATCATTGTTATAGTTAGAAAATATATGTTATCTGCAAATGCTGTTATAGAAATATCATTACCAAAACAGGATGGAGTATTGCAGTCTGCATTGTAAATTAATGAGAGGAAAGGTGGTTCTATATAGGAGTTAAATAAGTAAGGGGAAAGAGGGCATCCTTGTCTTACACCATTGTTAATAGGATTAGAAAGAGATTTATTTATTGACAGGTGGAGACATTTTTATATATTAGCTTTATTTGATTTATAAATGTGCCTAGAAAAAACTTTTCCATGACTGGATAACAAAAGGAGAGACTAACTCTGTCAAAGACTTTGGGAGCATCCACAGAAATATAAGTTTAATTGGGACTATAGGGATTTTATTTCCTGCTTTAAATTGGGGCATTGAAAGAGAGCTTTTGGTTTTGTAAAGTGGTCAACTTGTTTTATTAAGGAGTGGTCTTTATCCTCCTTGTGATTGCTAGAACAAAGCTTTATGTATTAATAACCCCCTTAGTGTTTTAAAAGTTGTCCAGTGTCAGTACAGTTTATTTTCCAATTGCCATATATGTTCCCAGTAATCATCAACTAAAGCTGTAATTTCGGTTCTGACATCTTCATGTTTTAAAAGTTTGAGATTTAAATTCCAGTTGTATATTTTCTGTTTTGGTTTTAAGTTGTCCAAGTCTAATTTTAAATCTGAAAAATATCTGGGGTCTGTCTTTAGATGTAGAACATTTAGTACAGATAAGTAGAGATAAGAAAGAAATCAATTCTGGACCATGAAGAGTGAAATGTGCATTTATTTTTGTATTTGTCAGTATATCTAGTAGGATCTACTAAGTCTAGATTATTTTACATTTTTTTCAGTGTTGGAATCGATAACTACATTCCACTCGCCTCCTATCACAAAATAATGGTTATTGAATTTTTTCAGGATTTTGAAAATCTGAATAACAAAAGGGTGAATAAAAACTGAGAAAAATAATTGGTTTCCTTAATGTTTTAGATTTACAGAAAATCTAACACCATCTGCCTTCTAAGTCCCAGGCATGTTCCTTTATTCTTGGATTAAAATTTTGGTTAATTAATATTACCACACCTGATTTTTTTTTTTTTTTTTGCGTGCTATTGCTTGCAGCAACTATTTGCTTTAACTATTTTTCCTTGTACTTTCCCATTGATTATTTATCAGATCTATATTATAACAACAAATGATCAAACGTTGTTATATCGAACTCAAAAGTTCAAATTCACAGCACATCGAACTACCACAACAGCGATTTTTTTCCCAGAAAAAGAAATCGCTGTTCCCAAAAAAAAAAACACATTCAAACATTACATACGTGGAGGGCTGTGCCCCCCCCCCCACTTAAATATACCAACTCCGAGATCGCACTACAGTGCCGAAAACGGGAAAGTGACAGAAGCAGCCAAGCGACTTCTTTCCCAGGGAAAGAATTTGCTTATATGCCGCTTTGTCATTTTGAATTTTCGACATTTGAAGTTCGACCAAGACACATTCGACAAAATGCGTCTTCGGTCTTCTGATAGGAACCCTTATTTATCACGTGCATTTCTTGTACAAAAATAAGTTGAGCCTGTGACTTGCATGCTAAGTGCAGTAACACTTTTCTTTTTATTATTATTTTTGAGGCCTTTTACATTCCAACAGTCGATTGGCACAGGCATATTAATATTCCGTAATTGTAGCTAATATAAACTTGCGTCTTGTGTCATAGTCCCTAAATAACCATAGATAGCTATTGATAATTTATCTGTTTTAAAATATAGGATGTAAAGGCTTATTGCTAACAATGAGGCAAGCATGTGAAACATGAAGAGAATCAAGTTATCAAAAGAGATGTCTGTATATATAATGTAAATCTAAACGCTTTCCTATAAACCTTTAGGCCTAACCATAACTAACTGTTTATATAATGTACATTTAAACACTTTCCTGTAAACCTGTGGGCCTAACCCTGCCCCCAAGTAGTAGAGAAGAGCTATTTGTTGTTGAGATGAAAGTATGTAACGGGTATTAATAAAATCAAAACAATCAGAAACACCTTGAGAAAACTAATAAGGCATTATTAAAAATACTGATCTAGCTAAGGTTACAAGATCACAGTCAATAATTACCTGTTATATGTACATCCCAGATTAGCAGAAAACAGCATTTTAATAGTTAAACTTCAGTAGTAGTTTGATAATAGAATAGTGCAAACTTTGAGTGGCATGCTTAGAGTATATAAAGAACAAGTATATAATTGGTATATTCATATGCATGGTATACGGTTTCTGTAACAGCAGGCATAGTATTTTATAATTGATGAAATCTACAACAGATATTACTAGAGTAGTTCAAAATACATGCAAGTTTAAACAAATATCCATGTACAAACTATAAATTGAATAAACTGAATAGATTGATTTGCGACACATTCTTATGGTGTCTAGTTGAAAATGCTGTCAGCTGTTATAAAAAGGAGCCAACCATATAATTAAAAGATAGATAATGGTAATACGAAAGAGTTGCCTAAAACATTAAACACTGTAAGCACATATTATAACTTTTCTTACCAATATTCACTTGTGATATGTGTCTCTGCAGTGTGCACTTAATAAAAGAATATGATTTATTGTAGATGAAAAAGTTATTATTAACCAAGAAAAACTGTATCTTCTTCTATACTTCAAAAATGAATCGAGTTGCTGTACTATATTTAGAGTGCCATAAAAATTAACATAAAGCACTTGCGCATAAAAGGCTTATTGTTAATATGGCATATCAAGATCTGTATGTATGTGTTAAAATAACTTCCAGTGTGAAGGTATATAGAAGTCCCACAGCAAACAAAATTAAACTGGATAAAAAAATTACATCCCACTATCATGATGGCTTAATGGTTTTTAAGAAGAATTTATTAGCTATGTGTATTCTGCCCTGCCAATATTTCACCACAGCAGCTATCAACCACATGAACACAAAAAATAATTGAGTCTCATTCAATTCTGGCTGTGAGCAAGAAACATATAGGCTAATAGAAATGTTTACAACAGTGAATAACATTGTTACATCTTAATAAGAAGTTCTCTGGTTTGATTCTCTGCTGGTGTGCCATCTGTGTGGAGTCTGCATATCTGCCCTATGTCCACATGGGATTTTCTCTGGGTGCTGTTGTTTCCTCTCACACTACAAAAAGATATACAGTAGGTGGGCAAGACATTCTAAATTGACATTTGTGTGGGGGATATGGAAAAAACTGAATAGCTAGCCACCCAATGGTGTGAAACTTTGCTCCAGATGATTGTCACTGTTGAAGTGAGAGCCAAATGGACACGAAGTTCCAGTAAAAAATACCTTGTACCAAAAAATGTCCCAGACACGAAACAAAGTCCCACCAAAAAGGTTTATTTAGCGCTTTCGTCAGCTTATATTATAAGACTTCCTCAGAATAAAACATACACGCAAGAAGCACATATTTAAAAAGACATTCATTAATCACATGACAAAAATCTCCTCCGATGTTGATTCACCAATGTTGAAGTGACACCTTGACCCCCATGTGAAAAAATGGGAAAAAGGGGCTATTGAAGGATATATGTTCTTATTTTGCAGAACATTGGCCTCCAGAGCTTCTGAGGCAAGAAAGCTCCAAGGGATTTTGAACCCTAGCTACTGGTTTTATTCACATCCCAGTACTTACCTAAAGCTTTGGAAACCTGGAGAACTGGGTACGATGTTGTTCGTGTTTCACTGTTGCAGTCATCACACTTGGGTTATCTGCCTGCAGGTAGCCCTCAGTCGGCCTGAATACCAGAGTCTTGGGATTTCTGTGTCAGATGCTGTTGCTTCTTCCATGATGTCAAGTTGTCATGGGTATAAAACAGGCAGCTGATGCCATTACATCAGTCTTTCTTGCCGAGAAGGAGCCAGAAGCAGAAACAGTTCGCAAGTGCCTGTAGGCCGCTACCTGAAATTTTCATTTGTTGAGTTTCAAACCTGAAGACTTTTAAAGCTGAATACCCCGTTGGAGATTCTTTTTTCTTGCTCTAACCGATGTCAGAAAGTTAACAATTGTCTTGCCTGTGGAAAGCAAATACCTCACAGAGATTTTCATTCTTGCTGCGTCACCTGTTTAGGCCCAGACCATGACGTCCCTCGCTGTCGGTTTTGTGCCTTGTTCAACACCCGAACCATTTGTTGTTGGGCTATCTTTGTCGTTATATTCTTTCACTCCCATTCTCAGTATTCTGAAAAGGGTAAGCCATCTGACTACCGCTCTTCCGAAAAAGCGCAAAGCTAAAGAAAGAACGCATAGATCAAAATCTGCTGATGATGCCTCCGTTAAGCTAGTCGCCAGTCCACCGATACTCAGTGAGGCACCTTTGCAGCCCCTGGTGCCCGCTTTTACAGATTCACAGGCCTCTGCTGAGACCCATTTGGAGTCCGGAATGCTGCGAGATGCTTCTTAGACTATGGAACCTGCGGATGTCTCTACCTTGGATGGGTCCGGAGCCGCTGTGCAGGCACCGGCTTCTGAGGGTGTATTCCGACCTACCAATATTCGCATTAAACCGACAACTTCATTTTTAGCTAAAACTAGTGAGTTTCTCAGGCCCAGAGTACGCACTATGCTTAGAAAACTGACCAAAGCGCATGCTCAAGCTCCCATGCCTCAAAAAAAAAAAATGCTTAGAATGGCTGAAGACCTCACCACCCTGATTAGGGGAAGCCAGCCTTCCCCTGTTAAGAGACCAAGAATTGAGTTTCTTTCTGATTCTACAAATCAGGGGTCTGATGACTCTGACCCTTCTGATTACCAGAGCATACCCTTTCCTACCTTTGAGGATTCAGTTGCAGAGGAATCCATTCCCTCTGCCTCCCCTCCAGAGGATTTTTCTTTTGGTGAAACCTTGCATACTTTAAGAGAGCATTTCCACCGGGAATGCCAGGATTATCCTCAGTCCAAAAAGAGACTCAGAGAATTTTTAGAGTTGCCTCAGCACAGGCCCCTAGCTATACCCCCTGTCCTGGATGTTGTAGATGGTGTCTTTATGTAATCCAGTCTTACTCCAGACACTTTACCACTGGCCCCTAGAAAACCTGACGGGTACTGCAGAGTACCTGATTCTCACAACTTTCTCTTTAAGAATCCTAATGCGGATCCAGAGACCATTTCCCAGGGGCTAAAGGTATTAAGGCTACTACAGCCAAACGCCCTACTCCTTCAGACAGGGATTTCAGAGCTTTAGACAGATGGGGTAAGAAGGTGTATACCTCTACAACTCTTGCCATCTGGGCATTGTATTGCCAGTTTCATATGTTGAAGTACCAGCAACATGTTATGGAACAAATTAAACAAAAATGGTGTTACTTCCAGATTGTGGAGAAAAATAAAGATTTACAACAGTTAATGCATTCTGCAAACCAAGTTAGTAAACATACTTTGCAATGTGGCTTTGATGCCCTAGAAGCATCTTGCAGGGCTGCAGTCACTGGATCTGTACTGAGAAGGCATACTTGTCTGAAGGAACAAACTTTGCCAGACCATGTCAAATCAAAATTACTAGACGCTCCTTTAAATCAGGACCATTTGTTTGGCACCAAAGCAGACGAGGTTCTTAAAAAAATGGAAGAAATGATCGAACGTTGCAAACTGTTAAAGAATTCTTACAAGTGCAGCCACCTAGATTCAGTAGGCATTGGTCTACAAAAAACTGGTCCTTTCCAGCCCCTTCCAAGCTTTCTCAGTCCAAACCCAGGGGAACCAGACCACCAAGACTACAGTCTCAGGGTATGCAGAGATCTAAACAATAGAGTGCTCCCACCTCAAAAACAGGGAGTGGCAAGCCACCCCCTTATGTTAAAAGTTCACAATGACTTGTCAATTATCCTTCCCAGCCCTGCCCTTCTACTTGCTCCCCTAGGAGGAAAACTTGTCCTTCATGCCAAAAACTGGATGTCCATTACTCAGGACCGATGGGTTCTAAACATTGTATCCCGGGGTACAGATTCTACTTCCATTCCCTGCCAACCCCAAGCAGGTTTCCAGACCTTCCTCCAAACCAGCGGGCAGAGGCTCAAAAGCAAGTACATTCCCTGCTCAATATCAGGGCCATTCAACCTGTCCCAGTAGAACAACGGGGGCAGGGTTTCTACTCCAGACTGTTCCTGGTGTCCACGCCCAATCCTGGATCTATCAATTCTCAACACCTTTCTGGTGGTCCCAAAATTCAAAATGCTAACCCTGCAACAGCTTCTCCCTATGCTAGCCAAGGATGCCTGGCTAGTCACCCTAGATGTAAAAGAAGCCTATCTGCACATCCCCATAAGGGAGTCTTGCAGGAGATGTCTCCACTTCAGGGCAGGCTCTATTAGTTCTCTGCACTTCCCTTTGGCATATCTACTGTGCCCAGAGTATTTACAAAGTGCCTGGCTCCGGCCATTGCATACTGCAGGCAGAGAAATATCCAAATTTTCCCATACTTGGACGATTGCCTAATTCAGGCGGACAGTCAGAAATTACTGCTTCTACACCTTACATAAAAAGACTCCTATCTTCATTGGGGTACACCATCAACGAAAAGAAATCACAACTGGTGCCCAGTCAAAAAATTGTATTCCTGGGAGCAAGCTTGAACACAACTTCCTAGATGGCCTTTCTTACTCCAGAAAAACAGATCTATTTTAACAACTAGTTCAAACACATGGCCACCAAAATCCAGCTATCTGCAAGGAAAATACTGCAAGCCTTAGGGTTCATGGTCTCATGCATTCTGCTAATTCCATATGCAAGACTGTATATGAGGAAATTTCAGTGGTAATTAAAAAGTCTTTGCCAACATTCTCAGGACCTGGAAACAGTCATTCCGATCATTCCTTGTCTAAGGGCAGAGTTCCTTTGGTGGGCAGAAGCATGCAACCCCAACAAGGGACTGTCTTTCACTAAACCCCTCGCTGCACAGATCCTGACTACAGACGCATCAGACTATGCATGGGGGGCTCACATGGCAGGCAAATGCATTCAGGGAAAGTGGAGCCCAGGACAAATTCTGCACATCAATCAATAAGAGATGTTAGCTGTACAGTATGCTCTTGACAGCCTTCAAATACCTAATCCTTCCAGGACAGCTGCTGATAAAAACAGACACCACAGTTATGTGGTACATAAACAAGCAGGGGGGAACCCATTCTTCACCACTCTGCAGGTTAACCATGGTCCTGTGGAACACAGCCTTGAGCAACCAAGTGCATCTGCAAGCTTAGTTCCTGCCTGGGAAACAGAATTCACTGGCAGACGAATTAAGCAGAAATCTTCTGGACCCACAAGAAATTGGAGCTCAACACCTTCAACCTTCTAATCCAGAGGTGGGGGACACCAGAGGTGGTCCTCTTTGCCTCCCCTGAGAACCACCAGTTGAGTAAATTTTGCACCAGGAACCCTCACAGCAGGGCCTGGAAGGGGTGGATGCCTTATCCTTCAAATGGGAAAACCTCTCAATGTATGCCTTTCCCCCTCTGCCCCCCTCTCAAAGGTACTACCCAAGATCTGACAGGACAGCCCAAGGGCCATTCTTATTGCCCCAGATTGGCCATGCCAGCACTGGTACCCACTCTTTATGCAGTCTGACAACAGTGCCACACTGGCACCTTCATCAGACATCTTCCCTGCTGCCTCAGCAGGAGGGACAGATTTTGCTTCCACAGCTGCAAACCCTAAACCTTGCAGCCTGGTTTATCCCCTGAATACTCCACCAGCAGCCCTCAGCAAGCAGGTGCTGGACATCATTCTTGAGGCCAGAAGGCCTAGTACTAGAAAATCCTGTGCTGAAAAGTAGAAAATATATTGCTCTTGCAGTCAATCTCAAGGAAAGGACACAGCTGTGCCCTCCTTACCTCAAATGCTTGATTACCTAGCAGAGCTACTCCAGAGGCCTCTCCTTCTCCTCCATTAAGATTCATGCCTCTGCCATCTCAGCTCATTATAATACTGAGCCACCCCTATTCTCTCACCCTCTCATCAAACAGTTTTTGAGAGGGGCTAACAACTTAATGCTTCCTAGGAGAGCACCCATCCCTGCCTGGGACCTTAACTTTGTACTGGAAAAACTCATGCTCCCCCCTTTTGAACCCACAGCTTCAGCAGAGTTAAAATTCCTTTCTTGGAAAACAGCCTTGCTTTTAGCCATAACCTCAGCTAGAAAAGTGTCTGAGTTACAAGCACTAATGGCTGTGGAACCCTTCATTATTTTCCATGCTGACAGGGTTTCCCTCAGGACTAACCCGTCCTTTATACCTAAGGTGGTCTCCAGTGTGGCTCTAAACAAAGCCATCCATTTGCCAACTTTCTTTCCTAATCCTCAAAATAAAGGGGAGAGGATCCTGCACTCCTTGGATGTGCACAGAAAGCTCAGGTTCTACCGTGACAGGACTAAAACTTTCAGAAAATCTGACCAACTGCTAGTCAGCTTTGCTACAGGGTCAGAGGGCAAGGCCATTTCAAAGCAAACAATTTCCACTGCATCCATTTCTGCTACAAGCACCATGAAAAACCTATCCCACAGGGGATCAGAACACATTCCACCAGGGCTACTTCCACGTCTACAGCATTTCTCAGGGGAGTCCCTACCAGGGACATTCTGGAAGCTGTAACCTGGAGTTCTGTATACACCTTCACCAAGACTTATCTATTTTTTCTAAATCCAGAGCTGGATTTGCTACAGCAGTCTTACAAGGCCTGCTAGCCAGCCCTAACTCATCTTGAATGCCTCCACCCTTCCTCAGCTTTGGGAATCAACCCAAGTGTGATGATTGCAACAGTGAAACATGAAGAACATAGTACAGTTGTGTACACTTACCATAAATGTAGATGTTCGAGTGTATTCACTGTTGCAGTCCTGGTTTCCCTCCCTCCAGCCCCCTGTTTTTATCTATCCTTTCTACCTATCCTATATATGGCCTTTTTTATGGCAGGGGTATTTACTTTTTACTAGTGGTGTTCCACACCATATACTAGCTTCCTATTGGGGGGCTCCTGACATCTGGAGTAAGAAAAACTGATGTAATGGCATTGGCTGCCTGTTTTATACCCCTGATGCCCTGACGTCATGGAAGAAGTGACAGCATCCGACGCAGAAATCCCAAGACTCTGGTATTCGGGCCGACTGAGGGCTACCTGCAGGCAGATAACCCAAGTGTGATGACTGCAACAATGAATACACTTGAACATCTACATTTATGGTAAGTGTACACACCTGTACTGTCCTTGCCAGGATATCCCATATAGCTTAAAGCTACTCCAGCAGTGATCTATTCAAACATTTACTGCCATGGTAAGTTTACTTACAAAGCTGTGCTTTCTTCTTCATCTGACATGATATTCTTTTTAGATTTAGTCAGGCTGAATGTAGAGATATAATATATATTACAAGTATAGTTTGGCAGAAACTGATGTAGTACTTCTGCTGAATTCACGTGTATGTATGTATGTATATATATATATATATATATATATATATATATATATATATATATATATGGTTTAGAATAATAAAATAATAGTAATTCATCATATGCAAAACCCCTGCATGTTTCTTTGATTACTGTAAATCTCCACCCAACAATATGATGAGCAAGCATCAAAACCATTCACTCATTAACTATGTACAAAGTTTGTAATGTGAATTCAAGGGCAGGAAGTAAATGAGAAATCCCTGACAGCAAGGTTCCCAAGAGAACGCTGATCACAATCTTTGGAATCAAAACAGAAATCTCTTCCTGGTAGGATCCACATGGTCAACTCTAGGTAGAACATTAGTCAACTCTTCACAACCCACAAGCTACCTCCATGCCAGATGGAAACGGTCTGTCCAGGGAGGGCCTGAAATGTCATTCAAGAATGAGGAGAGTTAAAAAAAAAAAAAAGCACAAAACATCTACAGTTGTTGATGGTAATTATACAATAAGAGGTGATTAGTATTCCAAAATGTGGACACTGATTGGACTGCCCATTTAGTATGTCTGTAGTAAATTAAGCATAATACCAATAGGAAAAATGTCCAGCTGCTAAATTCCCACTGAGCAGCTGGACTTTCTGTTGGTATATGCTAGGGGACAGAACAAAGTGTAAGAAAAATCAGATATGGTCTTCACAACTAAAGAAACAGAAACATGCTTGATTTTCCCTGCATTTCTGCACTCTCTTATTTATTTAATTTCAGTTTAATGACTGGGGAGGTCCACTGGGCTCAAGGAGCCCGTTTTCTGTGGAGGCCTGGGAAGAAAAGCTCCACAAAACATAGCAGAGATAGTAACAGTTAAAAAAATTAGTAAAAATTATGTAGTAAAACATAAGGACAGTAGAATATCAACATAGTATGGTATACAGTGCATATTTACATGTAAATACAATTAGAGGTCGACCTTGTTTTTTTTAAACTATGGTGGAGAGGGCAGAGGAGATTCCCTTTTCTCTGTTGCTTCTCCTGCACTTCACTGATGTATTGTGCAAGCGTGGGAACACAAGTCCCTTGTGTGTACACATTACATCAACCTACAGAAGACAGCATGGAGTAAGACTGAAGTGCCATTATACAAAGGCACTATTTAAGAATAGTAAGTCTTTTTTTTTTCCTTAAATAATATCATTGTATAATAAGGCTTTGCCCTCATGATCAAACCCATACCAACCATGAGTAATTCCTGATATACCCACACCCAGTCATGGATTATTGTTTAACAGTGGCCACCTACAGTTTTGTGTGTTATTTAGAGGGATATTCAGGAAAGGAGTAACTGAAGTTGGCACAGATGATTAAGACTATAAGCTGTTAATGAGCTGCTTTCTGTGGTAATGGGTTTGAGTCCCTCAGTGTTCATTTTCCTCCCGTGTGACCTTGAACTGGATATTATAAAATGACATTTGTTTTCACTCATATATATATGTACTGTGCTTTCCTTATATTTGTGAAGCTTTTCTCTCCAGGCGTCCTCTGAAAATGGATAAAATTATCCAATCAGACTTTTCTCGTTAAACAATGGTCAATAGCTTACTAAATAAATAAATGACATATGAACATAGGCTAACCCACCAAAATAAACAGTAATCCTCCTTATTATAATCTCATTCAAAATGTCTTGCATTCCAGTGTTAAAGCAGACAGAAAAGTTATACTTATTGTCATACTTATTAGTATCTTTGTTGTGTCTTTCGACTTTTCCCGGTTAGGGGTTGCCACAGCGGAACTCCGGTCCGCTAATGATTGGTAGTTGATTTTTACGTGGTGAGTTACCAGCCCTGATGCACAACCTTCAACAAAGGTACACCCGTTCACGCATGTCTCCATGCAGAAGACGCTCTAGCTGAGAATCGAACCGGACAGCGTCTTACTGTGAGGCGACAATGCTACCGCAGCACCACCACCATGTATTTTACTTATTATCGTTAATGCTCTGAATTTCATCCCTTTTAGCATAATGGTAACATCAAGGTCTACAGACCGTTGCCCATGATGTGAGCCTTCTGTGTTCCGTTAGTAAGTAGTACTTTTGTAATCACCTTTATTAAATTATCACAATCATACATTAACATAAAAGAAAACATTTTCCGTATAAGTACTCTGTGCATCACATCTATTTTGTTTGCTTCTATCATCAGTCCAACATTACAAAAAAATACTGAATTCCTGCCTTCCCTTAAATCTTGCTGCTCCTCCTCCTGAACACGTTATGCCCATATTGTTTCCACAGTTTCCATTTACTTCTGTGTAATTTGCTTCTTCCCTTTTCTAAAGATGCTTCTTCCAGTTCATCTCTTTTATAATATTCAATACCTCAAATACAGTAAGCATAGACTTTAATTTCTGTTTTCTAGTATTTTTTTGGCAGCTAACCGAATTGTTTTTAATAAGGCCTTACTATGTCTAGGTAATTCAGGTAATGTATCCCAGCTTAAAAGAATAATTTCCTTACTTACAGCCATTTGCTCACTGTGTGTTGCTGACAGAGTACTCCGTGGGGAATTTTTAAAATCTGCCAATTCATAACGCTCCCAAAACATATGTTCAGTTATCTCTTTTTTTCCCCATCTCACCTTCGACATTTGCCATCTGTCCGTGGAAAAATTCTTTGAAGTCTGCTTGGGGCATAAAATACCTATGCAAATACTTACAAGCAAACATCCTGGACTTGGTTGCGTACTTGGGAACCATACACGTCTTCCCATTGTTTTCTTGTAAATTGCTTTCCAAGTCACTCTCCCAGTCTTTTCTAACCTCCTGTGATTCTTACAGTTATCGTACAATATTTTATATACCCTACTAATTATTATTTTAATAGCTGCTTTTGTTCAAGATTTTACTAAAACTCTATCAGAGCAGGTCTTTCACTTAAAATTCCCCTATCCCTTTCTGTTTGCCTGTATTCTGAGTTCAAGTCCTGTAGGGAGGGCACTCTCTATCCTGCAATCCAAATGTCTTCTTGGCCTCATCCCACTCTGATGTTCTTCGTGTTTCACTGTTGCAGTCATAACATTTGGGTAATCTGCTGGCAGGTTGCCCTCAGTTGGCCTGATTAACAAAGTCTTGGGTCCTGCTTTGGTTGCTGTCCCTTCTTACATGATGTCAGGTTGTCAGGGGTATAAAGCATGTAGCCGACGTCATTACCCCAGTCTTTCTTGCCTTGCAGTGCCTGAAGCAGAAGCAGTTCACAAGTGCCGGTCGGCAGACTCCTGAAATTTTCATTTTCGAGTTTCAGAACCTAAGTCTTGTACTTAAAGCTAAGTACCCCATTGGGGAAACTTTTTCTTGCTCCTATACCGATGTCAGTAAAAGTTAATAATTGCATTACTTGTGGAAAGCAAATACCTCATAAAGATTTTCATCTGTACTGTATTCCTTGCCTAGGCCCTGACCACAACGTACCTTGCTATCGGTTTTCTGCTTTATTTAATCAGCGCACTATTCGTTGTTGGTACATTTTTGCCTCAAATATTTTGGTTCTCGGTTTAATTATCCAGAAATGACGTCGGTTAGCCATCTGACTACCGGAATTTTGAAAAAATGCAAAGATAAAGACAGAGACAGGCCGTTGAGGTCCAAAACTGCCAACAACACTTCTCCTAAGCCAGTCGCCAGTTCACCGGTACTCAGTGAGGCGCTTTTGCAACCTCTGATACCTGCTACTTCTGACTCGCAGGGCTCTACTGAGACCCATTCAGAGTCCGGTATGCAGTGAGATACTTCAGCTATGGAACCCGCGGATGTCTGTATATTGGATGGGTCCAGAGCCACTGTGCAGGCACCGGCTTCTGAGGGTGTATTCAGGCCTACAGACTTGCATATCAAACCAACTCCACCTTCAATACTAAGGCCTAAATCTCGATCTATGTTGAAAAAACCAACGCCCAGGCCGCATGTTCAGACCCCTATGCCTAAAAAACAAATGATCAAAATGGCTGAAAATCTAATTACTCTAAACAGGGGTAGTCAACCCCCCCCTTCTAAGAGGCCTAGGCCTGAGCTTGACTATGAATCTTCTGATCAGGACTGTGTTTCTTCTGGCTCTTCTATTGACCTGGATTTGTCCATACCTACTTATGAGAATTCTGATGCAGAGGATTCCATTCCCTCTGCTCCCCCCCCCCTGAGGATTTCACTTTTGGTGAAACTTTACATACCTTAATTGAGCATTCCCACTGGGAAAGTCAGGAATTCTCTGATTCAAAAAAGAGGCTTAGGGATTTTCTTCTTTTACCTCAGCATAGGCCTTTGGCTATACCTCCTGTACTAGACATTGTTGATGTGTTTTCGGAATCTAGTATGGCCCATGATTCCCTGCCTTCAGCATCTTGTAAACCTGACAGATACTACAGGGTTCCTGAGTCCCGCAAGTTCCTTTTCAAAAATCCTGTTGCAGATCCTGAAACCATTTCTCAAGGGCCTAAGGGCATTACGGCTTCTACTGCTAAAAATTCTTCCCCCCTCTGATAGAGACTCCAGAGTGCTGGATAGATGGGGTAAAAAGGTTTATACTTCTGTAACCTTGGCTATCAGGGCTTTAAACTGCCAATTTCATATGTTAAAATATCAACAGCATATTATTGGACTGCTTAAACAGAAAATTATGTTGATTTCTAACTGTGTGGAAAATATTTACAGAATTTATTGCATTCTGCTGAACAAGTTGGAAAACATACTTTGCAATGTGGTTTTGATTCTTTAGCGGCCTCTTGCAGGGCTGCTGTTACTGGGTCTGTGCTTAGAAGGCATGCTTGGCTTAAGGAGCAATCTCTGCCGGATCATGTTAAAGCACAATTGTTGGATGCTCCTTTAAATCAGGACTGCCTGTTTGGCAATAAGGCTGAAGAAGTTTTAAAAAAGATGGAAGATAAAGCTAAATCTATGTAAAGTGTAAAAGATTTCTTACAAGTGCAACCTCCAAGATTTAGTAGGCACTGGCCTACTAAGAATTGGTCCTTTCCAGCTCCTTCCAGATCCTCTCAAGCCAAATCCAGACACACCAAAAGCACCAGGTTTCAGTCCGAGGGGACTCTCAGACCTAAGCAATGGGAGGCCTCCACTTCCAAATCTGGAAATAAGACACCCCCCTATGGTAAACAGTCTCAATGACTTTCCTTTAAAATTACCAAGCACTTACCTTTTAGCTGTCCCTATGGGGGGAAAGATTGCTTTTCATGCAAAAAACTGGAAACTCATAACCCAGGACAAATGGGTTTTAAATACAGTGCCCCAGGGATACAGATTTCATTTTTACACGTTGCCAACACCAAACGGGTGGCCAGACCTGCCCCCAAAACAGTGGGCAGAGGCTCAGAAACAAGTACTTTCCCTCTTAAACATGGGGGCTATTCAACCGGTACCAGAAGAGGAAAAGGTACAGGGTTTCTATTCCAGGCTTTTCCTGGTACCCAGAAAAGACAAATCATGGACCCTGTCTACTAAAACACCTTTCTGGACATTCAAAATTCAAGATGCTGACTCTTCACCAGTTACTTCCTATGCTAGGCAAAGATGCCTGGTTGGCAACTCTAGATTTAAAAGAAGGTTACCTGCATGTCCCAATCACGGAATCTTGCAGAAGATACCTACACTTCAAAGCAGGCTACTTGCATTATCAGGTCTTTGCACTGCCCTTTGACTTGTCTACTGTGCCCAGGGTATTCACAAAGTGCCTGGCTCCAGTAATTTCATTTTGCAGGCAAAGAAATATTCAAATATATCCATACCTGGACGATTGTCTAATTCAGGCAGAAAACAGGGACATTCTTCTACAGCATCTGGCGTTTGTTAAAAGGGTTCTAACTTGTCTAGGGTACACCATAAACGAAAAGAAATCACAACTGGTACCCTCTCAAGAGATTACATTTCTGGGTGCAAGCTTGAATACAACTGCCCAGATGGCTTTCCTCATGCCAGAACAGCAAATTAATTTGGTAACTTACTTCAAACAACTGGCCACAAAAACCCTGCTATCTACAAGACAAATATTGCAAGCCTTGGGGTTCATGGCCTCCTGCATTCTTCTAATTCCATATGCAAGACTGCATATGAGGAAACTTCAGTGGTACTTAAAAAGTCTATGGAGGCAACATTGTCACAACCTGGAAACAATGATTCCTATCATACTTTGCCTACGCCTGGAGTTCCTATGGTGGGCAGAGGCCTGCCACCAAAACAAGGGGCTGTCATTCACGATAACCCCTGCCACCCAAACCCTAACTACAGACGCATCAGACTATGCATGGAAGGCTCACCGGGCAGGGAAGTGCATTCAGGGCAAATGGAACCCAAATCAAATGCAGCTACATATCAATCAAAAAGAAATGTTAGCTGTACAGAATGCTCTGACAGCCTTCAAGGACTACATTCTTCCAGGACAACTAATGGTAAAGACGGACAACACCACGGTTATGTGGTGCATAAATAAGCAGGGGGGTACACATTCCTACCCCCTTTGCAGACTAGCCATGGCATTGTGGAACATGGCCTTGAGCTACCAAGTGCACCTACAAGCTCAATTCCTGCCAGGAAAATTAAATACACTGGCAATCGGACTAAGCAGAAATCTCATGGACCCACATGAGTGGAGACTGGAACCATGGATTTTCAACATATTGACAAGCAAATGGGGGAGCCCAGACATAGATCTATTTGCCTCCCCCCCGAACTACCAGTTGGACAAATTCTGCACAAGGACTCCCCACAAAAAAGCCTGGAAAGTGGACGTTCTGTCATTCATCTGGAAAAATCTATCAGTCTATGCCTTTCCCCCTCTACCTCTACTCTGAAAAGTTCTGTTAAAAGTCAAACAGGACAAACCAAGAATGATTTTGTTTGCTCCAGACTGGCAATGCCAACACTGGTACCCGCTCCTGCGCAGTGTGTCACAAATATCTCCATGGCACCTGCCTCAGACATCTCCCTTTACTGTCTCAGCAGGAGAATCGGATTCTGCACCCTCGGCTCACAATATTGAACCTTGCAGCTTGGCTAATCACTTAAATTCACCCTTAGCATCCCTCAGCAAACCTGTGATGGATGTCATCTTGGAGGCGAGAAGACCTAGTACTAGAAAATCTTATGCTGACAAATGGAAAATATTCTGTGCTTGGAATCAATCTCAAGAAATGAGCACAGCAGCGCCCAGTTTACCTCAGATTTTACAATACTTAACTGAGATGTTTCAAAAGGGCCTGTCTTTTTCCTCCATTAAAATCCACGATTCAGCCATTACAGCTCATTATAACACAGAACCTCCCCTCTTTTCTCATCCTCTGCTCAAGCAGTACCTCAGAGGGGCCAAAAACTTGAGACCACCCAGGAGAGCTCCAACCCCTGCCTGGGACCTTAACTTTGTATTGAAGAAACTTACCCTACCTCCTTTCGAGCCAGCTGCTACTGCAGACTTAAAATTTCTTTCTTGGAAAACAGCCTTCCTTCTAGCAATCACTTCAGCTAGAAGGATATCTGAGTTACAGGCCCTTATGGCAGTTGAGCCTTTCATCATCTTTCATGCGGACAGGGTGTCACTCAGGACCAATCCATCCTTCATGCCCCGGGTGGTATCCAGTGTGGCTCTTAATCCATTCATTTGCAACTTTCTTTCCCAAACCACAAAACAAAGGGGAACAGATTCTGCATTCATTGGATGTGCACAGACAACTTAGATTCTACTTGGACAGGACTAAAACTCGAAGAAAATCTGAACTGCTGGTAGCATTTGCTGCAGGGGCAGAGGGAAAGGCTCTTTCAAAACAAACCATTTCTAAATGGATAAGCCATTGCATTCATTTCTGCTATAAGCACCATGGAAAACCTGTCCCCCAGGGAATCAGATCTCATTCCACCAGGGCTGCATCTACGTCTGCAGCCTTCCTCAGAGGTGTTCCTACCAGGTAGGGTTGCCACCTTTTGACACATACCCATGGTCAGTACAAAGGATATAACTTAACTTTTTTGCCTAAATAAAAGCTTATTCTTGTAGCATTTTAGTTGCTTATTCTGTTTATTATAACATTTTAGATACAGAATAACTGTTTGTAATTTTGTCCTAAAATCTCAGGACATTTGCCATTTTACAATTTTACTGTCCCTCACAAAGTGGGACAGGTGGTAACCCTACTACCAGGTATATTCTAAAAGCTGCTACCTGGAGTTCAGTTCATACTTTCACCAAGCATTATCATTTACCAATTTTCTCTAAATCCAGAGCTGGCTTTGCCACTGCTGTCTTGCTGGTCCTAATGCTGTATAAATCCATCCTCCCAACCATAGCTTTGGGAATGTACCCAAATGTAATAACTGCAACAGTGAAACACAAAGAGCATAGTACAGTTGTGTACACTTACCATAAATGTAGATGTTAGAGTGTATTCACTGTTGCAGTCCTGGTTACCCTCCCTCCAGCCCCCTGTTTTTCTCTGACTATACCTCTACTTTTTATTACTATGCTTAAAAGCCTTTTTGGTGTATTTGCTTTTGGTTGGAGGCATA